>NC_089802.1:16995686-17218186 GCF_029633855.1 Hoplias malabaricus
ACAAAGGCTATGAAAGTATAAAGACAATACATTATGGAAGAGTTAAAGATAGCCAACAGGAATATTATGTATCCTAGACTGTACAGAAATACACAACCGCTGGGCTAAACACACCAACAAGAGCCATGTGTACCAGGGGAATTTTCATACTCTTAAAACTAGGAAAAGGCCCAACATCTGAAAGCAAAAAAGGCATAAAGTACTTTGTTCTTCTGAAAGGTTTCGTAATATGCTGCTTTTTTTCTCCCCTCTTGTAAGCTTCGGATATGGTAAATGCTGTACACTCTTACTAGAGCTGCCAGCCTAACATTTTCTGCTGATTAAGTAAGTGTTCCCTTAACATCCTATTATTTCTCAGACAGATCAGATAAGCCAACAACAGTCTGTTCTCTGATGTAGATGCAAGACAAAGAAAATTAGAGAAAGGGGGAAATATTCAAAGTTATCTCCTTGGCACATGCTGTAGTATGGTAGAAACCAAAATTACAGATCAACTAACATGAATTATATAGTATATATTTAAATTTCAAAATACGTTTCAATCATGTCCCTTATATTTGTATTTGGATACGTTTCAACTGGGACGACCAATGACTTTAAAATGTAGGAAAATGTAAATGGTTCTCGCATTTTGATCTCTACTGGATGAAAATTTGGACATAGGCATCCATAATTTTGAGTTGCTAGCATTGGTTTTCTGCAATTTTCCATTTTCCATACACTTATCCTTTCTGCTATATAATACTCCACCTGAACTGAAATTGGCAGTGGAGCTGTGAAGACTGCCCTGGCACTAACCAGGCCATTGGCTAACAGGCGACACCTATGGGATTGTTCTGCGTCTGCCACAGTCTCCAATCATAGCCATTTCTCGAGCTATCAGTGAGAATTTTCCAGACACCACATCAGGGATCTTTCTCTCTCTCTCTCTCTCTCTCTCTCTCTCTCTCTCTCTCGCTCTCTCTCCCCCTCTCTCACACAGTTCAGAGGTGCCAAATGTTAACTCCTCCAAACCAGGAGGGAGCAGAATAAGTCACATGCAGAGACGTAAGCCAGGGCAATAAAATGCTATTCACAACAGAGCTATGGGAGAGAAACCATTGAACCGTGGACTTAAAGAAAATAAATCATAAAGTCAATCAAGCACTCATCAGCGGGCACACTGATAGATTCACACTGCAGTTCAAATATCTGGATGGACAGGTGGAATTTTAGAGGAACTAACTCATGATATACACAGGTAATTTGTAAATCATTAAGAAATCGACTGAATTGATTGATCACGTCTATTTTAAAAAGCTGAAGAAATTAAAGACGTCTTTCACTCTCTGGCTTCCTCGGGGACAGAAAAGACTGCAGGTTACAAAAGAGGACTGGGATTTCAGAGAGGTCCAAGTACAACAGCAAACATCTCCACAGAATCTCAAGTAGGAAACTTACTTAAAGATGTTTCCAATGGGACGAGCGTGAGATCGATCCCAGCTAGATTTTAAAGAATCTTAAAAACAGTGACCTTTGTGTAATAGCCACAGAGATGTATTAAATGTCAAACATGTGCACAACACGTATAAAAAAACTTCTCTCTGTAATAATCCTCCAGGATTTGAGGCATAACTTTGATTTCAAGCATTTGCACCATATGAAGCTGCCACATCAACCATGAGGTTGTTAGAAATTTGTTATAATGTGCTCAAAACACAATGTCAAGGGTCTAGGCACGGACTGGTTTGGGAAGTCGTGGCCAAAGCTGAAATTCAATAGTTTGTATGTACACTATAGCTCCAAAAGTTTCCAGCTATCCCTCCTAACTGATTAATTCAGCTACTATACGCAGCGCCCATTGTTGACAAATGTGTTCAATTACCCACATACAGCTTGTATAATCTCCATAGAAATCACACTGGATCAGCTGCAAATGAGCATGGGGTAACCATTCTCTTTCTCAAGCCTCAGCTAGAGGGCTATAAAGTATTGGGCTACTCTCTGAAGTGATGGAGCACTTTCTAATACCTTTAGGATGAGGTGGAGTGCTGTCTGTGGTTCATAGCAAATTATTCAACATCAGCACTGTACTTCACATCTTCACATTAATGTTTGGTGGTGCCTACAATTATCTTTTTTTTTTTACTTTCAATGCCATGACAAAAAAGGTCTATGAGTAACATCACAGTAAGCAAGGCAAATACTTGCTTTGATATTAAGAGTGCTGATGAAATGCTGTCTCTTTTTATCTCAAGGCCATCTTTGTGGCATGGTGTGTATTGTTGTCACAGCAGGGGGTCATCAACATCAACATTTCACCCCTCATTGCTCAGTAGCAGCTCAATATAGAGCCACATGTCACATCCAGTGCTAGCAGTGTCCTAATTAATCTGATAACAGAGCCATAGGGAACATAACTATTTTGACTAATAATTTTTAAAATTTTGCAAAACTTGACTGCGGCAGTGGTGCAGCAGGTAGTGTCACAGTAACACAGCTACAGGGACATGGAGGTTGTGCGTTCGAGTCCCGCTTCGGGTGACTGTCTGTGAGGAGTTTGGTGTGTTCTCCCTGTGTCCGTGTGGGTTTCCTCCGGGTGCTCCGGTTTCCTCCCACGGCCCAAACGTGACTCAAAAGTGTCTATAGGTCTGAGTATGTGAGTGAATGTGTGTGTTGCCCTGTGAAGGACTGGTGCCCCCTCCAGGGTGTTTTCTCACCTTGTACCCAGTGATTGTGGGTAGGCTCTGGACCCTCCGTGACCCTGAATTGGATAAGCAGCTTCAGACAATGAATGAATGAATTCAAAATTTTACATTTTTTTTAATAAATGATCTGCCAATAACTATATGTCTCCAGCATCACAGTGCGAGGCAATGGTTCATAAAACTAAAAGGCAAAACTACTAAAAAGTATATATATTTAGAGAAAACACCACAACATACACAGATCTAATGTACACTATGTAGTACACCAACTTTTTATTTTTGAAGCCTTCTTGCCATAATCCAGTGCTTCAACACTTATACATAATTTGGTCATAACCCAGTGCTATTATACTTTGCAATTACTGCCCATACAAAATAGTGTATATTCACTGCGAATGCTGGGGCATACCCTGAGTATTTCAGTGTCCTCTCTGTGCAAATGCACATTTCCTATTAAAAGTATCAAAACAAAAGTTATTTCAAATTTAAATAGACAAACACTGGTACTATAGAGCACCACAGCATCCCCAAAAGCGAACAGACTGCCTATCCAGCTGCGTAATGGGATGAGTCTGGGAGAAAGCACTTTCTTCCTAAAGCACACTTAATGAGGTCCCATTTGGTCTGATCCTTTCTTAAGCACAGTACCTGGGACCTCTGTACCCGAGGGGGCCTTGAGGAAAATGGTGGCCTTTTAAGAATATGGAAATGTGGCCGTTGTATCACCGAGGCATCCCAGACGTCAAATTCTTCGGTTATAGCTCAAGCCAAGAGAACCGCACGATCGTTTTGCAGCCACTGGCGGACCGATTTTGAGAGGCATTTCATAAGGCTGGCTCATCGCAAAGGGATGTGGGCTTCTGTGGTGAAGGACAGAGCGTGAGGGAGACTGAGAAACAAGCAAAAGGGGTAAGACGAGTGTGTTTGATTGGGCAGCCTTTCAGAGCCCGCAAGGCTCATCATATTTCCCTGCGAAGAAAAACAAAGCATCTGCACCCAGACATCACAATCAGGTCCAGCCAGCACGCCTGTCCAAAAGAGCATTCTTTCCTTCCGAGGGGCTGCTGCAGAGTGCATCTCGAAACCAAACACAGCACCTACCCTCAGAGGATCCTCCTCACTCTCAAATGTGAACCACATACCTGTCTGACTCACATTACTCCCATCCAAGCACTTTTATATGCCTAAAAATAAAGAATTCTCAGAATTTGTGGCTTAGGAAAAACCTAAGAAAAAAACTGTATTTAATATCATATGGAGTTTCTTTGAACTGTAAGTTCTTTCAACTCAAAGAACCACTCATTGGAAGTTTTTTACGCAACCAACAGTGGCTCTTCAACAGAACACTACAAAGAACCTTGAGCAATATCACTGCAAGGTCCAGATGTAAATTCTTCCTTCATTCATTGTCTGTGACCACTTATCCAGTTCAGGGTCGTGGTGGGTCCAGAGCCTACCCGGAATCATTGGGAGCAAGGAGCGGGCGCCAGTCCTGGGCCACAGGGCAACTTTTGAGTAGCCAATCCACATAAAATGTGTGTTTTTGGACCGTGAGAGACACAACACACCAAACTCCTCACAGAACAGTAACCTGGAGCAGGACTTGAACCCACAACCTCCAGGTCCCTGGAGCTGTGTGACTGCGATACTACCTGCTGCTTCCTTTTTCCACATTATCAATAAATAATAAACTTTAGGATGTGCATGTCCAGAAAAGATGCCACGACACTATTTTTGTCTTTGCTGATATCAGTACTGATATTAAATTCTTGAGCATCAAACAATGTCAGGATCTGCCAGGATACCAATAATACTACATTATGATATCTGACTTTGTATATGGTACAATTCATATTTACCTGATCATCTTCTAGTGTGCCTTCTCACTGTGCCTTTAAGACTAATATACCGTATGTAAATGATCATTTTTCTGAATTGCTCATTTAAAATGCCTTATACCTTAACTGTGAATGGGTGGGGAATCTAAAGAAGGCTAAGCTGCTCCAAGTAAACAAACTACTCCACACAAAAACACAGCTATCAACATAAAAATATACATAAAACAAACATAAAAACATCTCTGCTCAACATACAACAATAACAAGCATTTCAACATGCAGCCACAGAAATACTAATAATGTAAACATGTTTTAGTACAAAGTGTCCTTACTGGACTCTCTTATGGTCTGTGTAGTTTGACTGTATCAGTAAATAAATCAGTATAGTTTGAAATGTGCTACAATGAATTGTGAGATAAATCTATTTCTTAATGCATGGAGATATATATATATATATATATATATATATATATATATATATATATATATATATAAATACACACTGCATGCATACGGTATATATGTTTAATTATGTATAAATTATGCATAAATGTATGCAAAGTGCTGACCTCACTTTCTTGCGGTCAGTGAAAGCCAGTGACCTCACATAGCAGGTGACTAAAAGAAAGTCCTCTTCATGTTACAATAAAGCAGCTGTGCTTAAGTGATTCACACACAGCCCCACTGACTCCCCCTCTCTCAAACAAGCAGCTACAGCACACAGAGCTTAAGGGTGTGTAGTAAATTCAGTTGGGGGAAACAAAAACGGCCCTGACTTACTCAAAATGACCACTGTAATCACCTGTTCAAGAGACCGCAGTGCACAGTAAGCAACAGAGCTCATCAACAGTGACACTAACAAACGAGGAGATTCATGAACTGCCACAGACAGATGCAGAGTTGGCCGGCTAATGAGCTGTAATGACCGCCCTCGGCTTGTCTGTCAAAAATTTGCATGCAGCATTATTCAACCAGTCAGGGAGCTGTTGCGATAGCAGGTAAAGCTCATCAAATCTGTAACGCACATTTAAATCTCTGGCTTATTCCGTGCTGCAAGAGGCATGCCTACAGCATAGCCTCGTTGAAAAAATGTCACATTTATTATCAGATATGGCATCAGCCTAAAAATCTCATTTCGTTCTGTGTCAGAAATAGCAGAATATAATGAAGTTAAAGAGCAAGTTATCTAAAACATGTTACGTGAATTCTGTTGCATGGGAATCTCTTGTAAAATTAGGCCACAAATACAGAACTTGATTTCCATTTCTTTTATATGCATATGAGAGCATCTATTATTTTCATGTCCTTGAGCGTAGGGGTTGGCGATATAGCAAAAATATCATATCATGGTACTTAATGGCATTTTCCTAATCCAAAGTAAGTATCATGTTAGTTTTCACACAGACCCAACATGCTGCCAGTGCCACAGGAAAAACATAATCATCATAAACCTTCATATTCTGCACTGCATTAATCCTCTTTTTGTTCTCTTTATTGCCAATATCCACAACATGCTCTGAAAAAAAGCATATTGTTTATCACGATAGCACAATGTATGGCAATAATGACAAAACAGGGGCGTATTTCACTTGGTCAGGATGTGCCTCCTACCTTCACAGGTGAGCGCTCTGGCACCTGACGTCCATGTGAGCTGATGAACTTATACTGATATGAAATGAAAGGATATGGATTGCAGACCATTTTCAGACACCAACTCCTGGGGCGTGTGGTCTGCTTCAGGTAGAAAAACACCACAGGGGCAAGTGAGGGGTAGGGTAAAGCTTCTCCTCCACTGGCTGAAGCCACCTCCTCAGCCACAGTCTCAGCAGTGCTCTCCCTCCCCTCAGCTGCTTCATCTGCCTCTTCCTCACTTCGCTCACCGCCACCAGACAGGTCATTGAGTCGGATGAAAGTCCGAGGAAGAGAGGACCTACCCTCAGCTTCCCTGCCTCTGTGGTCCTCACAAATATTTCCTCCATCCTCAGCCATCATTCACCTCCTACAGGCAAAGAGAATTAATGGAGGATTAAAAAGCTTGAATAAATCCCAAATAAATGTGCGTTATTCCAATCAATCTTTCAATTAAGTCATCAGACTTAATACATATATCATATTATATATATATATATATATATATATATATATATTTATATATAGAATTATATATTTAATATATAATGAAACACACACATTTCATTCCTTTAATTAAAGTGGTATTGATCAAAACAGAGCAGTGATATTTCATGTATATGCTAAGCCTTCTCCCAACATTGTTTATGATTAGGCTACAATTTACATCTTTGATATATAGTTTAAGTGATTTATAATGCATCTTTGAAAACAAAGCAGAATTACGTATCTAATGAGTGAGATAAATAATTAGACAAATTAATTGAATAAAATAATTATTTACCAACACCAAGGCACACTCGTGTAAAAATGAGAAAACCGTTTATTTTACAAAATAAAAGCCATGATATTTCCCAAACAATTCGAATTTTCTAAAGACATTAGTGAATATTCTACATTGTGTGCTGTTATCAACGTTATTATAACTATAAAACACGACATTTCAGCGAGTTTGAAAAATACTGAAGGAATTATTTCACACTGTCGAGCTGACATTGCGCGCGTTTTAAAATTGCAGTTAAACAGCCGTTATTCTAACGGACAGTGAGCACGAGCAGGAAAACAGTGGCTCAATTAAACAAAGGCATTCATGAGCTGCACTTAACACTGCGCAGTGTAAAGTACAGAAAATTGATGTTTTTTGCTCATATATGGGTATATTAGGCTACAGGAGAGCCCAGAAGTTCTTAATTAACGCTAGCAAGCACATGCCATTTGAAAACTGTCATTGTTTGGTCGCTTACCTGTAATTGCCTCTGCTTTAAAGCCCGAACGGAACTCACTCATCGCATGAACATTTGAGGAGACAGGGATGAAGTAGCCCAGGTTGTATTCAGCGATACAGTGATGAGCTCCAGTGCGAGTTTACAGTCCGAGTCTGACGGGCATGGCAACCTCAGCTTGGCGGTGCCTTCCAGCACACGATGCCTCTAAGATGATGGGCTTTCCTCTCCTGTTTTCCTCTTCTCTCCACTCTTTTCCTTTCCTTTCGATGTGCAAAGGACCAGACCAAAGCAACTCCCTCTAAACTGGAGCTTTTCCGCACTTTAATGCCTTACTGTTAGGGTCAGAACCCTCCACTAACTACTTTTGTCCTCTTAAAACGTCAACAATACCAAACTATCCCCACACTGACAGTCAGCCACATCTCTCATTCATGTCTTTTTCCCACAGCGCTGCAGGTAGACTATCCTCTTTCCTAAGCTGCACACAGCGTAATAAACTCTCAGCATATAGGGGTGTTTTCCCACCCAGGAGTGTTGTTGTTTTTTAAAAAATCAATGTAGTGTATCTCCCACTTCCAGTCGGCAATAAGACGCTCCACAGCAACGAGCCGCTCATCCACACCAACTCACAGCTGGATTTGGGTTCAGTTTACAAGCCCCACCCCCCAACCGCGCCACCGCCAATCACACGCGAGGAAAAGTCCCTCCGCCTTCCCATTAGCTAGAGCGCCTGCCACTCCGAAACTCAACTTGCCGAGGTCTTGAGAAACAGCTGGAACAATATTGTTTACTGTTAGCCTGTAAAAAAAAAGCTGGGGATTCTTTGGGCTCGGACCAAACACACTTTTATGATTGGATCATGTTTATTATGCAAAGGGTTTTATTAAGGAACAAGAAAGGGAAGTGAACATGTGACGGGACGTAGTAAAGGGCTGTCACATTGTGCACACTCGGAGTGATGGTGTGAGTAAAGCTGAGTGTGTTTAAGATTTAAGATTTTTTTTTTCTATCTAATACAAATTATGATGTGAGTATAAATACACAAATAGACCAAAATCTCCAATGGTAATTGCATGGTGGAAGGAGAAAAACCCCATTTTTTTTTTAATGAAACTGAATCTGTTTTATTTTTTGAGTAGTTTTGGGGGGAATCGGTTGGCCCTTTTTAAAAAAAAACAAAAAAACGGTATTTTCAAACGATACATTTAAAAAAAAAAACATTAAATTTTGGGAAAATTAACAAAATGCCAATTATAAAAATTTGATTATTTTTTATTATTTTGAAAGGTTATTTAATTTACAAATATACAAAGAAAACATTTCCAAAGATTTCACTGATCATCCTGACTGTATTTTGTACATAGAAACACATTTAGAATTTATTGCCTACAGCACACTCCAAAGAGAAATTGGGACAATGTCAAAATAAAAGTGAAACTCATTCATTCATTCATTATCTGTAACCGCTTATCCAGTTCAGGGTCGCAGTGGGTCCAGAGCCTACCTGGAATCAGTGGACACAAGGCAGGAATACACCCTGGAGGGGGCGCCAGTCCTTCACAGGGTAACACAGACACACAGATACACATTCACTCACACACACCTACGGACACTTTTTGAGTCACCAATCCACCTACCAACGTGTGTTTTTGGACTGTGGGAGGAAACTGGCTCACCTGGAGGAAACCCACGCTGACACGGGGAGACCAGAGCGGGAATCGAACCCACAACCTCCAGGCCCCTGGAGCTGTGTGACACTACCTGCGGCGCCACCGTGCCGCCCTTAAAAGTGAAACTTTTATAGAAAATTTATTTCACACTGTTTTGAAGCCTTATAAACAGACTTTAAAAGAAGCATTTAACATAGGCTCATTCTTACAACAAAAAAATCTTACAACAAACAACAAAAATCTTACAATAAATCCTTACAACAAAAAAAGTATCATTTTATGTCAGACATAATAAGACAGCAAAGAATCTAGGCTTTTTATCATCTACCATATTTAATATTCTGAAATGATTCTAGAAATCTGGAGAAATACTAGTAACTGTAGGGTATGGTGGTACTGTATAAGAAATTGTGATGCTAAACTGCTAATATAGCCACATGAGCTTGCCACTTGCCACAGAATCCTCTACTGTATCAATAAATGCAACCTTAAACTGTAGAACACAAGGAGAAATCCAAACATCCAATGCTTTTTCTTGGCTCAAGCTCATCCTAGATGGTCCAAAAGGCAGATAAAATGTGTGCAGTGGTCAGAGGAGTCCATGTTCCAGCTTGTTTTTATGAGAAATTAGCACAGTGTTTTTGTTGCTAATTACAAAAGGACCATCCAGAGTGTTATCAGTAATGGGTGTAAAACCCAACATCTCACATGGTGTGGAAGGTGTTTGGATGACTACAGCATGGGTGTGTAGGTGAACATTAGGATTTTAGGGAGATATATGCTACCATACCTTGGGAAGTCCATGGTTATTTCAGCAAGATAGTGCCAGGCCGCTATGTGTACATGCTACAACAACATGGCTAAATAGACACCAAGTGTTTGTGCTTGACTGACCTTCCTGTAGTCCAGATCTGTCTGATATGGCACATCATGAAGAGGAGAATCATGCAACAGTGATCATAAATATTTAAACAGTGTAATTAAAAGGAACGGTTATGTAACAGAGTGGTAAAGATGCTATCCCAACGTATTCTTAGTGTGATGCAAGAATCAAATATACTGTTTTACATTTACAAAATACAATCTTGGAATTCAGTAAAAACACTGTGCATATTTTCTTTGTGCTATTGTCAGTTAAATTAAACTTCAAGAAAATTAACAAATCACAGATGCTTGTTTTGATTGCATTTTACACAATGTCCCTGTGTTTTTAGAAATGGGGTTTGTAGATTTGTTTGTACTGATGTTTGTACAGACAGGAACAATATATCATTTTTAACTATTTGGAAATGCCAGCTGTTCTTTACACTGTTGCAAATTTTACAATGCATTGCAAATTTTACAAACCAACAAAGTTTATCCAAAACGACTTATATTTATGCAGATATTCCTTCACCTATTTTAGAGCACTGATTTGCATATATTTATGGCCCTATATAATAAAAAACTTGTAAAATATAAATAAATATATAAATAAGACTGGATCTTCTGTAAACTAGGGGTGCCTATACTTCTTATATTGATGGAATAAAGGCCAAAAGGACAAAACAATATAAAACTAAAAATGATGTGCAATTTCAAAGTAAATAATAATTTGATAAGTTGGCTTTAGTTAAATGTTTAATGGGCCAAAGATCTTTACTAGCCTCTTCTCTAAGATGTTTTTTATTTTATTTCTTTTAAACCTGATGTTGGTATATCAGTGATGATTTTATGGCAATGAGCTATTAAGGACATCAGGGGTGTCAGCTACTGGTGTTGGATGATTAGTTCTGGATCACAAACACCAGTACAACTCATCCCGGAGGTACTGCACAGAGCTCCATCACTGCAAAAAAACACAGTTCCACTGCTCCACAGCCCAGTGCTTGGTTGAGGAGTTGTTTAATACATGGATCAGTACTTTACACTTGGTGGTGTAATAATCTGTTCATAAAACACAGATTGGCAGGGAAAATCTATTTACATTTATTAACAACTTCATTGTCTGAAATGTAATTTGATTCAGTTCAGCAGTCTGGGGTCTTCAGTCACCCAAGCAAAAATATGTAGTGACCGCACTCACCATGGAAACAAAAACCAAAAAGAGACCACTAGAGAGAAATTCACATATCTGAGAGATATCGCATGCCTTACATCGCAATTATCTATAACAACTAAAAATGTAACGTACTGATATGCTGACACATATCATGTCTAAATATTTGTAGACACCCCTTATGTCAGGAGTAGCCTCATATGAGCCTATGGTCACCATTCTCAATGCTAAATGTCAGGAGAGTAGTATAAAGCCCCCTGCATTGGGCTGTGAAGCAGTCGAAAAGTATAGTTTTGGAGTTGGAGTGTTGTCTGTTACTAATACTGTCATAGCTGAATGCTATCAAATCCACATAGAAATGTTCCAACGTGTAGCCTAAAGCCTTTCAATAGGTTTAGAACCTGTTACTGCAGCAAAGAGATGTAGAAAATATATTAGCACCAGAAGAAAGTTTGGATGATCATGTGTCCACAAACCTTTGGCCATATAGTGTATGTCCACACTGATATGTTGAAAGCAGACACTTCGGTCTGAAAACAGTAATGGACAAAGAAAGAAAAAAGAATAAACAAAAGAAAGAAAGAAAGAAAGAAAGAAAGAAAGAAAGAAAGAAAGAAAAAAGTCAGCTTTTCCTATCGTGCATCATTGCCCCACTGTATAGAATCTTG
Source organism: Hoplias malabaricus (assembly GCF_029633855.1). Taxonomy (NCBI): domain Eukaryota; kingdom Metazoa; phylum Chordata; class Actinopteri; order Characiformes; family Erythrinidae; genus Hoplias; species Hoplias malabaricus. The sequence goes on from NC_089802.1 coordinate 17,007,443, forward strand.
CAAGTTCAGTGAGCATGTCAGGCTTTACCCGCCTGCAGCAGCAGAATTGAGGCTTTATCATACTGCCCCCTGTGGTCAAATGTCAGAATACACATCAAGAAAACAGGACAGGATGCACTGCCTGGTCAAAAATAGCTACACACCCTAATATCAAAAACTCATTTGCTAATTTATCAACTCTATTGACCATAAAGGAGCACTATGTAGCTCTACAATTATAAAGTGTAGCCCTCAAGTTGCTCTGCATACTTTGTTACCCTGTTTTCACCCTATTTTTAATGGTCAGAAGCCCCACAAAAAGACCACCACAGAGCAGGTATGATTTGGGTGGTGGGTCTTGCTCAGCACTAATGTGACAGTGGCGTGGTGGTGACGTGTTAGTGTGTGCAATTGGGTCAGACACAGCAATGCTGCTGGAGTTTTAAAACACTGTGTCCACTTATTGCCCACTCTTACACACTTTTTGGGCAGATGAACCAATTAGAACATCAGTGTCATAGTGGGTCCGGAGCCTACCTGGAATCACTGGGCGCAAGGCAGGAACACACCCTGGAGCGGGCGCCAGTCCTTTACAGGTTGACACACATTCACTTACACACTCACACCTATGGACACATTTGAGTAGCCAGTCCACCTACCAACACGTGTTTTTGGACTGTTGGAGGAAACCGAAGCAGCCGAAGGAAACTCATGTGGACACCGGGAGAACACATCTCACAGACAGTCACCCAGAGCAGGGGGGAGTCGAACTCACAAACCCAGGAGCTTGGAGCCTGAAACAAAACCACTGTTGTACCTTTAAAGGTACATTTACATTATTTGTACTTTTAGTGAACAATAATGTACCTCTATTGTACCCTATTTTTCTGATGGTGTCCAACACCTTTTTTATCCAGCTGAAGAACCATTTTTACAGGCAAAGAACCAGTTAGAACCAGTTCAACATGCAAATGCTTCATTGTAGAAAGTATAGCTCTAAATAGAACAGTTACCTTTACTTAAGAACAGAATAATACAACATATAAATGATATTTTATTCCTGTTCCCCAAATAGTTTCAACAAAACTGATACATAAGTGGAAAACAGCCATGCTTACAATCATCATATAGAACAAAAAGAAAAACTTCCTTGCTTTAGTACAACATTTTTCTTAATATCATATAAGCATACACAAAACCCCATATGTAAACCTCTTAATAAATACCACTCTCCAAACTCCAGAAGCACAGCTGTGTAAATTGTGTGAAACATTGCCTTGAGACATTCTTCACCTCTCCAGGAAATAACACTGGAGCTATAAAAAGTGAAATTAATCTTCATTCAGATTATCTTGGAATTAATGGGACTCCGAAGACTGATGCCAATTTGGTTATTAATCACTTACCGCACCCTCAACAAAACAGAGCCCTTTTGAATTAAGCTAATGTAGTCATCCTTTTCACATCTCTATTATTCTCTATGAATGTTGAATTTGAATAGAAGGGAATGATAATAATGCAGATTGCTTAATCACCTGAAGATTTCTTTATACTTGGTTACTCAAAAAAGTTGAGCTATTACAGCAATAAGTTACAAGAAGTTATGAAACCGACCATTAACAATAAGAAACTAACAGAATTGTAACTGCACCTTAATTAGTTAATCCACCATTCACTTGTCACAAGCGAAGCACTCTAGTAGTGAGCACAGAGGTGGACTGCTGACCCAAAAGTGTCCCTAGATGTGAATGTGTGAGTGAATGTGTGAGTGTTTGTTGCCCTGTGAAGGACTGGCACCCTCTCCAGTGTGTGATCCTTGCACCCATTGATTCTCGGTAGGTTCCGGACCGACTGCGACCCTGAACTAGATAAGTGGTTGCAGAACATTAAATGAAGAAATTAATAATTATAACACACAGTCATGTGAGATTATGACCACCTTCTTTGCACTCTCTGTCTTTTCTCTCATTTTCCTTTAACCCTGTTCTTCAACGGTCAGGACCACCACAGAGCAGGTATGATTTGGGCTGTGAATCATCCTCAATGCCGCAATGACACTGATGTGGTGATGGTGTGTAGTATGTGTTGTGCTGGTACAAATGGATCAGACACAGCAGTGTAACGAGAGTTTTTAAACACTGCATCCACTCACTATACACTGTACTAGACACACCTACCCCATTCATCCACCATGCAGAGGTAAAGTCAGAGAGTGTAGCTCATCTGTCACTGCACACTTTGTGTTGCCCATCTTCTAGTCCTTCATCGGTGGACACAGGATGCTGTTGGCAGGATATTTTTGGTTGGTGGACTATTATCAGTCTAGCAGTAACACTGGGGGCTTTAAAAACCCTAGGAGCACTGCTGTGTCTGATCCACTCATACCAGCACTATACACATTAACACAACACCTTCATGTCAGGTCACTGCAGCTCTGAGAATGGGTCCTGAACATTTGAGGGTCCTGAAGATTGAAGAAAGCAAACAAATATGCAGAGCAACAAATAGACTAAAGTCTGTAATTATACAACTATAACGTGTGCTGTATGGTCAGTGAAGCTGAGAGAAAGACAGTTAGTGTAGAAACAAGTATGTGGTCATTATTTTCTGATATGACTGTGTAAATTGATCATTGAAAGTGTTGCATAGCTGCAGTGAGAGCAACAAGAAAAAAACACAAGCATGTCAGCACAGCCACACCATCTGTGTTCACAGAGGGTTAGACTGATGGTGGCTGTCTGCACTGCTTTCTTAAAGATGAGCTCCACTGTAGCCAAGCAATACATTAAATCAATACTGGGGCAAATTCAATCCCTCATTGTGTGTCAGAAACAAAAGTACTGTTTCTATGGTCTACAGTTTATTGACATTTTACTGTTTGGATGATACTCTTAACTTGCTGCAGGGTGAAATGATTGTGTACTCTGTGTTAGTGCAACAACCAACCATTCAATTCTCCTCAAGCTTAAGAGATGTGCTTATCCAATTACATTTCGGGGTTTTGGAGGGGTTATACTTTTCTCAGTATCTTAGGACTGGGAACTTCTTCTACTCAAAACTCCATCCTTATAGCTAGAAAGCCTCTGGGCTTACATTGTTAAGAATCCGCCTATTAGCATAGCATGCTACATTTTGAGAAAAATGCAGATAAAGGCATGACTATCCTCTGGCCTAGGGGTGATATCTTCACATCGCCTGGTGCGCCATTTGGTCTCACAGCAGGCACCATGGCAATGGAGGCACTAAGCTATATAACACAGACAAACAAAAAGTAGAAAAGATTTACTTCAAAGGCCTGTAGGTTATTGGTGCTGTCCTATGAAATGCATGTATCTCCATTTTTGTGGGGTTTTACTTTACTACATCACTAGAGATGTAGTCACTTGAGATGAATGATTAGGGGGGCTAAGATTTCACCAGGGATTCTGAGGTAATTGCCTAATAGCAGCACATTTCTTTGACAAGTTACAGATTAAGCAAAGCCAGAAGGAGCTAAGATAACATTAGTTCTATCTAAAGCAGAGCTGTAGTTCACAGTGTTCCAGCTCTGACCTGCTGCTCTCAGCGCAGACGCAAACAAACCACTGTATGAGGGACTGTGACTCCATTGGCTGAACACTGAGTGATGGACAGATAACTCTGGATGCTGATTGGCGAAATAAAGCTGACTACCAATGAAAAGCGTGTTCTCTGTTTAGGAGCCGTGGAGAATCTGCCCCTTGCTCCGGTTGAGAGAGAGCTGCATGTTTCTGTGTCAAACATAAACGTGGACCTCTAAAATACGCAACAAAACACGTACCGCATTGATTCAAAATGGAACGCATCTTTTTAGAGTGAAAATACAGGATGGTTGGCAACACTATGTGTGCGTATTCTGCCAAGAAAGCAATACAGACTGATAGCCAGCAGCTGCCTGGTGATAGAGAACCGTTGTTGAAAATGAAAGAATATGGTGGTCCCCACTAAAAACAGGTCTAAAAACATCTATGGTTTGAATAGGGTTTGTATGTGTGTGTGAAAATTTCACGATGAATGGACCAATGCTCCAAAATTACTTGGAACAAAACCTTTTTACATTTATTTCCCCAGAAAATTAAGGTTTTTTCTTCTTCTTTAAAGTTACCCTGTTGGAGAAATGTTTTTCTTTGGACAACAATGACATATTTGCTCACTCTACCTAGAGCCCAAGGCCCTACCCTTCTTGCAATGTGGGAAGAAACTGGAGCACCTGGAGAAACCCATGCAGACACAGGGGGAACACACCAAATTCCTCACAGACACTTATCAACAGTGGAGCGACACTCCTGTCCCACTACGGCCTACTCACTGATTAGATATATTAAGAGCAAGCTATTGATACATAGCCTCAAAACTAGGAGCAGACATTGCACAAAAAAAAACATATTACACAAAGATGCTGTCTAGAAATGTTATATCATAAATGAGAATTTGTAGATGCAAACCACCTTATGGAACTCGCTCATGCACTCGCTCACTCACATACATACACACATTTAGCAATGGCACCACAAGAGGCAGTATTTCTTACTCATTTTGAAACTGGTATAATAATTGGTATAAATATTTTTGGTTTTATTTTTTGTTTGTTTGTTTGTTATATTAGATTTATTAATTGTTTTATTTATTTATTTGAAAATGTGTGCTCTAATCGGACTGCCGGTGTCACTGTCACACAGTTCCAGCGTTCTGGGGTTGTGAGTTTAAGTTCTGCTTCAGGTGACTTTGTGTGAGGAGTTTGGTGTGTTTTCCCATGTCTCCGGGTGCTCTGGTTTCCTCCCATGGCCCAAAAATATCCCACATTTGTAGGTGGATTGGCTAATCAAAAGTGTCCATAGGTGTGACTGTGTTGCCCTGCAATGGACTGACGCCCCCTCCAGGGTGTGTGGACCCACTGCGACCCTGAATGGGAAAGTTACAGAAAATGAATGAATGTGCTTTAATATATTTTCTGCCAGAAAACAACTGATGCACATGTGCCACATTCACCATTGACTGCAAACAATTGACTATTGTGAAACTATGGAGAATAATTGTTGTTATTTAAAATAGCTTCAGTGTGCTCATGTATAATTGTGACCGGCCTGAGTAGCACAACTGTACCTGTGCTCAGACTCATGAAGCCTCAACTTTTACTCAAGGACATCGCCCATTGTTTTTTCTTTGACGTACTTCAGCAGCTGTTCTGTGGTTCTCTGAGGGACCAGAGTTTTTCAGTCTTCCCTCACAACTGTATTTGTTTGGCGTGTCACTATGGAGACAGGACGTCCTCACTGTTATTTGATTTCTCCCTTAATTAGGATGCGATGTTTGAGAGCAAACAGTCTGCTAGAGTTTTGTTTGTGGTGTAGAAACCAAGAGCAGAGAGAAGGGAAGAAACAGAGCAGAGGCGCCTCCGAGCAGCATCTTTCATCTTCTCTTCTGACTCTCCTCCAGACTCCTCCAGTCAAAGCTATGTGGAATGTGTCCCACTGGGCACGGGCTATCCTCTACATATTCTCCTCCTGGATGGTCTGCTTTGGGGCACAGAAACAGATGAGCCTCTGATGGAGGAGTGAGGATTCAGAGTTTAATCTCATAAATATGAACAATATTTCCACCTGCAGTCATAAAACACTGTGTGAACAAGCTTGGAATGAATATCAGTGTTTAGAAATATGTATCTTAACAATATTCATGGAAATATAACTGTTCTGTGGGCTGGAAAATCTCTCTGCAATATGTAGGTTCTGTGTGACAATGTATTTAAGAAGAACAAAGCAGGTTGATCATGAAAATCAAATGCAGATTTTAATAAAAATTATGAGTAGCTTGGTATAACATTTACATTCAGAGACAAATTACTGTTAAATTGCAAGCCAAAAAACATTATAAACCTAATAAATAAATGTAATAAGGGTTGCGTGGTGGCTGCAACATAGTGCTGCAGTCACACAGCTCCATGGTCCTGGGGTTGTGGGTTCGAACTCCACTCTAGGCGACTGTGTGTTCTCCCTGTGTCCATGTGGGTTTCCTCTAGGTGCTCTGGTTTCCTCCCACGGTCCAAAAACACGCAGGTGGATTGGCTGCTCAAAATTATCCATATGAGTGAGTTTGTGCTTCCCTGCCAAGTACTGGCAGGGTGTGTTCCCACCTTGCCGCCCAGTGATTCCGGATAGGTTCCGGACCCGCCGCGACCCTGAACTGGATAAGCGGTTACAGACAAATGAATGAATAAATTAAAGAGCCCATCCAATGACCACGTAAATACACAATCAACAACAAACATAACAAAAGAGGAATGGAAATCTGAGAGCTATGATTAATGACAGAGTGAGTTAATGAGCAAGTGTGTATTTAAGTAAGTGATTAAATAAGTTCGTGAATGACTTAATAATCAGTGAGTGAATGATTAGTGAATGAACAAGTCAGAGAATGATTAAATAATTTAGTAAGTGTGTGATTGTTTCATTCAGTGAATGAGTGGTAGACTGAGTTATTGACTAATTGAGTGAGTGATTGAGTAAGTGAAGGAATAATGAATGAGTATAATTTGTGCTAGTGATTGAAAACAGTGCTTGAGTAAAATAAGAGTGTCAGTAAATTGTTTTCTAACGTTACACTTATATAGCACCTTTCTAGAAACCCAAGGACACTACAATCAACACAACATTCAATCCACACACACACTGGCAAGAAGTGGCAGCCAAATGCGCACAGAGTACTCTCAACCAGGAACGAGAGGAGGACTGCATCGGGCACTAGTTTCACCCAGGATAGAGCGTCAATCCATATCTGGGCACACACACATTCAGACATTCATTCACATACACACTTTCACTCAGACCTGGACAGTAATGAGAGAAGCCAATACACTTAACCTCCAGGTTTTTTTTTGGACTTTGGGAGGAAACCCACGCAGAAACGGGGAGAACATGAAAACTCCACCCACATGGGACTTGAACCCAAGATCCCAGCACTGAGATGTGAACGTGCTCACCTCTAAACCACTGTGTCGCCCATATGAATGAATTAGCAGAAGTGTGAATGAGTGATAAATTACATTAAGTAAGCAAGAAGCTGATTATTTGAGATAGTGAGTGAATGCATGAATGTGTGATTATGGGTTGTAGCAGGTATTGTCACTGCCACACACCTGTTTTTTCTGTGGGGTCCTGGGGTTTGATCCTCTCCTCATGTGACTGTCTGTGAGAACTCTGGTGTATTCTCTCTGTATCTGCATGGGTTTCCTCCAAATACTCCAAATTGGTACGTGGACTGGCTGTGTGAAATTGTCCACAGTGAATGAGTGTGTGTGTATGTGTGATGCCACTGTGTTTTTCCCCTGCACCCTGTGATTCCATGCAGGCTTCATAACCACAACAAGCCCAGGACGAAGCGGTTACATAAGATGAATGATTGAATGAGTTAGTGAAACAATGAACGAGAGAGTGAGTGAAGGAAAATGACAAATAAATAAATGGATGAAAGTGTAATAAAAAGAAAATGAGTGAGTGAGTAAGTATCCCAGCAAGAAAACGCCAGTTTTGTTGGGAGCAAGTGAATAAGTGAGAGATACAGGGAAGGAGCGAGTGAACAAGTGAGGTTCTCTACATCTAAAAACCCTGATTCTTGTCATTGATTATGTTCTAGTTCGCATTCTGCATTTAACACAGTTTCCAAACCTGACTGAGCTCTGAGTAGAATAACACAGCACTGGGAAAGCCATCATAATGGAGCCTGGCAGGAACATTTATAAATTTGTGCTTAGTGGAATAACGCACAATCTGAAGACGGACGATGATCCTGAGGCAGGAGAAGTGTGTGTGACAGGCGTCTTAAGGTGAAATGGTGGCAGGCCATTAAAACGTCTGCCATGTTCATTCATGCGGTTAAAGAATTGCCATCATCGCAATTGATCTTTTCCTCAGGGCAGGGTTATTGACAAGGTCTGAACCTGCTGCATCAAACTCCCTCAACCAAGTGAGCAGTACATCACCACACAGTCTTTTAACAGGCAGCAGGTAGAGAATGAGAGTCCAGCACTGGGGCACAGGCTCTCACAGGACCAAAGTACTCACCCTGAAAGATCTCGCAAAGCAGCATTTGCACTTTCACATTAAGCCCATGTTATTCAGTCACTGATTACATCACTCCAGACTAACTAGCCATGAGGCCCGGCCTGGACAGAGCCGGACAGAAACAACAGCACCCAGGCTGGATGTAAATCTTCCAGCTAAAAGTCACAGATTACAAATTATAATCCATAACAGTCAGGATTTCTCTTCTTTAAATTGCTTTATTACACCATAATGAATAAAAGCAGTGTATTGTGTGCTTTCTTGATCACTCAACACTTTCATTCAGTGTCAAAGTGACACTTAAATCTTTAGAACTTTAAATGTATCAAAGGCATTGATTTTTGTGTCGTCAGCATCATACGGAGAACTTCAAGGGTGGTGTTTTAGTGTGTGTTGTGCTGATACAAGTGGGTCAGACACAGCAGTGGTGCTGGAGTGATCCCCAAGTTAAATAATACCTGCTCTTCTGTGGCCCTATTGGGGTCTTGAAGATTGGAAAACCTATAACAAGATTGCTGATGGTAAATGTTTGTTAGGCTAAACAAACATTTGCTTTTTTCCCTTAAATATAAGTCCTAGGTACAGTTTTTACAGTTTTATGAAGAAATTTGATTGTAGTTTTATAGTTGTATTTATTTAAAAATATTATCATATTTTTAAGTTGCTTTCTTTACAGACATATTTTTTTTTGTAATATTATTATTATTATTGGTAAAGTAAGTTATATACTTAAAATCTAAAATAGGCGGCACAGTGGTGCAGCAGCTAGTGTCGCAGTCACACAGCTCCAGGGACCTGGAGGTTGTGGGTTCGATTCCCGCTCCGGGTGACTGTCTGTGAGGAGCTGGTGTGTTCTCACTGTGTCCGTGTGGGTTTCCTCCGAGTGCCCCGTTTTCCTCCCACTGTCCAAAAACATGTTGGTAGGTGGATTGGTGACTCAAAAGTGTCCGTAGGTGTGAATGTGTGTGTGTTGCCCTGTGAAGCACTGGCGCCCCCTCCAGGGTGTATTCCCGCCTTGCGCCCAATGATTCCAGGTAGGCTCTGGACCCACCGCGACCCTGAATTGGATAAGCGCTTACAGATAATGAATGAATGAATGAATATATGTAGCTTACCATTTCCACTCTGGTTGCTCTCACTTGCAGTGATTTCCATCTCGGGGAAGACCAAGAGTGAGAGCTCTGTAGAGCCGGACAAACTGTCTCCTGCTTAGCTTCTCCCCCCAGGCCATTGTCTTCCCAACAAGGAGGCTTCTCACATCCAGCTACTTTAAAATTTACACTTAAACTGCTGCACATGCACTTTATGCACACACACCCACCCACCCACACACGTGCACAAACGCACAGTACAGTGCAATACTACTACATGGTATTTCTGTTTTCTGTTTAAAATCTATCCCCTGGCGATGCACATCAGCACAAACATTGTAATATACATATATTATTTCAAATAATTTGTATTTACATCTATATTTATATTTCACATATCTCATATTTGTAGATACTGTGTGTATGTATGTGTATACCTACAGTACATATGCATGAATGTATATGGTTGTTTTGTACAAATCATCCACGGTGCGTCCTTTCCTTCCTGCTTGTTTGTTTGTTTGTGCAATATCTATTTTATGTTAATTTTAGATTGACATCTGCATCAACAGAAATCCCTGGTATGCCAGATATTTGGTGAATGAAAATTGTGATTCTGATGTGCTGTACTTTAGTGAGTGGGCAGCAGAGAACATCATTAGATATATTTTAAAATATTATTGGAAATGTGTGAATATAAGGCCAAAGGACATAGACAGTCAACTACTTAAGTGAGCAAAGGTTTATGTTACTTCAGGATTTGCTCAAAGGCGACTGGATTCAATTTGATAAAATCTGCAGTTAATATTATTATTGTACTAAGTTCAAAGAGAACTTCTTTGCCTGGGTAAATTCTTCATTTCCTAATGGTATGTCTCTTAATAAACTATGTTCTGTTATATGAGAGTAGTCATTTTAATATTTTCCATTATCAGATTGCTTAGCTCAGTAAATGCTCCTCACTAATTACAGTTCTCCTCAGTGTCTCTGTGCTGTCCCTGATCCCTGAACAGACAAACCACAAGGAAAATTAAGATCAAAAAGAAAAAAAAAAAAGAAAAAACACTGGAAATTTCCTCCATCCTGATATTTTTTAAAATTGATGCTTCTTTACACTGATGTTAACTAAGAGTCTCCGCCATCATTTACCAGAAAGTATTGTTGCCATCAAACCGAAATGTATGCCCTTTTTTTCATTTGTTACATCGTTTGGAAATACCATCTGTCCATTATATTCATTCATTCATTATCTGTAACCCTTATCCAGTTCAGGGTCGCGGTGGGTCCAGAGCCTACCTGGAATCATTGGGCGCAAGGCGGGAATACACTCTGGAGGGAGCGCCAGTCCTTCACAGGGCAACACACACTCACACATTCACATCTATGGACACTTTTAAGTCACCAATCCACATGCCAGCATGTCTTTTTGGACTGTGGGAGGAAACCGGAGCACCCGGAAGAAACCCACGCGGACATGGAGAGAACACACCAAACTCTTCACTGACAGTCACCCGGAGCGGGAATCGAACCCACAACCTCCAAGTTGCTGCGACATTACCTGCTGCACCACCGAACCGCCCTGTCCATTATATTGCAGCACTCCACAATGACTTTAAATGAGCTCTTTATCAATCATTTTGCTGAACATTTTGTATATATTTACTTAGTTATTTAATTTTGGCTTCTTTTGTGAAGTTACCAGCTTGGATGCTTGAGGTTATATTTAAACTTGATACCCCACTCTAGACTTCTCCAAAGAATGATTTATTTGTGATTTTTAAGGAACACTAGGTAATATTTTCACATTAAATCTACAGCATCAAAATCACTGTGATGTTTCACTGAGCTGTAACAGGGAGAACGGAGCCCCTGTCATTTCTACTCCAGGCCCAGGACTGCAGAAACTGCACTATGTAACTTTGGAGGAAGGGAGAGGGAGTGGAATTTCTTTCCTACCCACCTACAACAGTTGCATCATTTTTATACAATACATGTATTTCAGGACAGTGCTGTAAAAGTGAATCACACCCAATTGCAACTGTAGGGGAGTCCAGGAGCAAAAATACCTCATTTTACTGAGTTGTGAAATTACACTCTGGTAAACATGTCACCTGGGAATTATTTTCTTTGTGCTTTCGTGAGTTAAATAAAGCTTCAAGAGAATAAAAAAAACCACACATACTTGTTTTAATTACATTTTACAAAATTTGTCTAGAAATGGGTTCTTCTTCATTTATTGCTGCAAACAGCATGTAAAGCCCTTTTTTAAAGGTTCAAACTCAACAAAGATATACAACATATAACTGTAAGACATGGGAGCATTCTAAATTTAGGTGTAGGCTTTATGTAATTGCACTGTTCTGAACATGTGAAAAGCCAGAGAGAGGTGAAGAGTACCTCTGACATTTGACCCTATTCTCTCTCCTCTTACTCTATGGCTTTGTTGTAATGGGACTCAGCTGTGAATTTTACAAATAAGCAGAAAGAAGCCTGACCCTCTCCTGATATATGCTTCACCTGCATTGACAGGTTTCCGGGAAAATAGACCAGAAACCACACAGCTTTCCTTACAATTGACAGGGGGCCATCATTCTTCTGAGCAGAGGGAGTGGGTTTGCTTTTTAGTTCTATTTATTTCACAAGTCATGTGCAAAAGTTTGTTGAAGCCCCTTATACTTTGTGAATTCAGCTTCTTTAAGGTGCACACATTGAAGACACTGACCTTCTACATGCCACGCACAGCTTGTATAATCTCCACAGGAAAGTATTTTCAAAATAATGGGAAGAGCTGGGGCAGGTGCTCATAAGCCTAGAAGAGTGTAAAGTGTCAGCAAGAGGCAACATTGGACTGTGCAGCAGTGGAACTGTGCTCTCTAGAGTGATGGAACACATTCCAGTATATTTGGAATGAGTTTGAGTGGTGCTTGTGATTAGATATCCATATCCATCCATTTGATTGCAATCAAATCCACACAGAAGTGTTTCCATGTGTACTGTAATCCCGTCCTAGAAGAGTAAAGGCTGTACTCATATGCATTTAAAAGAACACCATGTAATATTTGTACCATCAAAATACAGCTTCAAAAACAGTGTGTTATTCCACTGACCTGTAATACGAAGAATAGAGCCTCTGTCGTTGCTAGTCGGGGTTCAACACTGCAGGAACGGTACTATGTAACTTTTGGATGAGGGTAGGATACCACCCCCTTCCTAAATGTTACCTAGTGTTCCTTTAAAATGGCTAAGGGAGATTTTTCTGAAGAGAACACATACAAAACAATTCACGTCCCTTAAGAACAGGAATGTCCAAGGGAAAAAAATAGTTTGCAAAAATTAAGATTAAATGGGTCTTTTTACAATCACGCAATACTTGGTAGACCCTCAGAAAAAACTGTAAGGAGAAAATAAACCTCTATACTTATTTTAATCTAAAAACAATCTACCGATGTCTCTTCAGGAGAAACAGAAAATTTCAACCAACTTCTAAGAATGAACTGGAGGTGTTTATAAGACACATATAAACTACATGAACATATAATGTATTAGATATTTATATGTGCGTTAGGAGAATTTGCGTTAGGACACTTACACCTCAGAAGCACATTTTAAAACACAACATATTGTGCAGTTGCTTCTTTATATTCACATTGTGGATTTATTATTTATTATTTATTTTATTTATTTATTTTTAATAAATGTATAATTCTCGGATAAATAGCTTTATATAATGTTAGATGCCCTCAGAACACTTCTACACAGTGCTGTATACAGTAAACACATTTATTATACATATATACATATATTTAATAAGGAATGTGGACCTGGCAATTGCCTTGAGAATGAACGCAGTAGTATTTATTCCAGTAATGAAAAAATGTGTGTGTAGGCCGTTCAGGTGAGTTGCAAGAGAACTTGATAAGGTCGAAGTGTGCATTCTGCCCTGAGGCTTTAATATACTGAACACAGTTTATAATGAGGGCTCTCTTTCTTCTTTAGCCTTGTGGTGCAGTCATGCTTACTGAGGTAACACACACATTGACAGAGACCACAAATATCAGTCCAGCTTTGTTCATTTTTAATGAATGTTTTCAGTGTATCCCTTTCTGAGTGTGATGTCAGTATTATGGTGGCCCAGGACATGAAAACAGCTGAATTTAAGGGAAATTTAGAGAATACTACAATATCACATAGAAACACGCAGAAGAAATTATTATTATTAACACAGAGCTTTAACGGAGAACCCATACACGTTCTTGAACAGATTTAACAGTTGTTATCTCTTTATGCTGTGTTTTCTTTTTATTTTGTGGCGTAGTTCTCTTTGGTTTCTTTTGTAATGCTGTTTTGTCTTGCCTCTTTAGGCCACCATTTTGTCCAATAGTAGAGAAGGTGGCTTTTACGGCTGTTATTTCTTTCTCTGAGTTTTCTGTTCTGTGGAACTGCTGTAGCCATCTGTTCTCATTCTGCTGGACGGCTGGTCCAGGCTCTGGTCACTAGGCTTGCGTGACTGGCCGGGTCTGACCGTGGGCCTGCCGTTATGTAAATGGCCGTATGATTTATCAAAGTGTGCTGATAGGAATCACTATGCAGGAATGTCAATTGGAAGCAGTTCAGAGAAGTGGGAGCAGGCCGAGCAGATGTTATAGGTGCAGTATAATCTTCATTAGACAGACAGACACACACACACACATAGACACACACCCACATGCTTGTCCGATGTCTCAACATACACCAAACTATGCTTTCGCTATAACACAGTGACGTTAAATACCAAGAAACAAAACAATGATCACAGTAGACGGCAGCTACAGAAAAGGCTGTAAAAGTGCCTGAGGTTTCAAACCCATGTTTGCTTGTGGTAAATATACAGAGTATCAAAGGGAATATAGAGCACTGTGATTAATGGGCACCTCGTCATGTTTAGAAAATGAATCTAAAGAGAGAGGGGCGGTAACAATAACACAGTGGGAAAATGGTGGATTTGTTCCTGAAATGAAATGATTTCCACCTTTACTCCATGTTTAATGTGGTCAGAACAGTCCTCTACGTTTACAGTTCCAGAGCAGTGTGACAGCACAGGAATTTACACCCAATTCATCAAACCTCACGTCTGTCAAAGTCACATCGGACACAGATCACTGGAGGTTTTCAAGGTTTTTTTTTTTTCTTCTTCTTCTTCTTCCCCTTGGCCAAATTCTGAACATTCAGCAACCTCTTACAATTTTTAAATTCATGGAATCATCTGATAAAGGTTATATCAAAAGGAACTTTGAAAATGGCCTATATTCTATGCTTCCCGTCTTCACTGACATTAATATTCATCCTCAGAACAGCCACACTTCTGTAGCCAGTCATTTTCTAAACCCTCATCATCCTTTAGAATGAAAATGAATGTCAGGTTTTGTTTTTGATATATGTAAATTACCTCTGATCGGATTGGTTGCCCAGTATGACACTTCCTTCACAAATCAGAATGAGGTGAAACATTGTATATAACTTCAACAGCAATGGGCAAAGGCTGAGGAAGTTTAATTCTGATATATCTCCATTTTTGTCCCTTGAAATATCCATAATCACTGCTCACCATGTGTGTGTGTGTGTGTGTTCTTCTCATAAACAATGCAAAAACACTCCAAGGTGACCCAACCAGACAACGTGGGATCTGCTGTCTCCTGATTGACTGAATGCAACATCTCCACTGTGTCTGGTTCTGGTTCTGGTTCGTGTGAACCAGATTATTTACTTTGAAAACAGAAGAGAGGCACAGTGCTGAAGTGTGGCGTGCTTCAAGGATTTGTTGGATGTAACAAAGCAGCGGAACATTTAAGATAAAGTGAGCACATATCGCATGGACGCAAGGAACATGCTTGCAGCTACGAGAAATATTTTTTAATTTTTTTAATTTATTTATTTTTACATCTGGCCCTGTGCATCTGACAGTGCTCTAGCCAGTATTCAATTCTCCAAACACAGTCTATCAAAAGCTGCAGAACTAGCACAGCTGGGAGTTGCAAATGAGCAAAAGCAGGAGTCAATTTACAAAATGTTTCGTCAAAATGGAACTGGAAACGGTCAAATAAGTCCACAGAAATGCTTCCTAAATGGCCTGTCTATGCTGCTGTGTAAGGTAAGTGTTCATTTTATGGTACAGCAAACAAGACAGGGGTTGAAAATAAAGTTTCTGTACTGTATTACCTGCAGTATTAAACCCATGCTGATAAAGCTCATTTGTTCACTGTTATGTCTAGTATAACTACTGTAGTGCTGCAGTTAAGTTCAAATTAAAGTAAAACAATTGAGATCAACTGTGATTAACTCCAAAATAGGATGCATTCATTCATTATCTGTAAGCGCTTATCCAGTTCAGGGTCGTGGTGGTTCCAGAGCCTACCTGGAACCATTGGGTGCAAGGCAGGAATACAACCTGGAGGGAGCGCCATGTCCTTCACAAGGCAACACACACATTCACACCTACGGACACTTGAATCGCCAATCCACCTACCAACATGTTTTTTTTTTTTTTTGGACCATGGGAGGAAACCCATGCAGACACTGGGAAAACACACTAAACTCCTCACAGACAGTTAGCTGCTGCACCACCGTGCCGCCCTCTATTAAACAATATTATTTATATTAATCATTTCACACGTTTTTATTAATACGTTAATGTAACCTAATGTGAATGTGAAGCATTGCTGTAGAAGGATATTAAACAGCATGAGCATACGTGAACATTAAAACACTGAATGTTTTATTTAGATCTAAACAGTAAATAGATTAGAAAAGCCACAGAGGCATGAGGAAGACATGACAAAGGCCTACAAGGAAAGAAGATGAGTCTGTGTTTGTCCTTCTATCAGAACTGTATTCACCACAGTCCATAAACACATTACAGAACAGATCGATACTCTGAGTAGGTCATTACGCTCACCATGCTGGCTAGCACTGAGTATTCTCCACATAAAGCTGTCAGAACTGAAGAACTGAGCTAGCGGATTGTAAAACGCTTGGTTACTGGTTACCAGATGAACAGCAAATAGGAATGGATTTTTAAAACTTACTGCAACATAGGCACTGAAATAAAAACAAATCAAGAAGGATCCAAATCACTCCCGAAACACTAATCTGAGGAAGCCATTTCGGGAATGTAGAGATCAAGGGAAGGGGAACTCCCGGCCCACCAGCCACACATGTCCCTGCATCCAACTGCATGGGCCACCAGGTATATACTACATTTTTATTGGTTATATTCCAGTTGTCTAGCGTTTGATTATGAAAATAACTTAAACACTGTTCAATAGATTCATCTCGCTGCAAGAACCCTGATTGTAGCTTCACCCAATTTCTGCTGCATTTCTGGTGTTGTTAAAGTCTACTTTGCAAGAATGTCAAGAAGTGAAGGAAAGTTGATAATCAGTGTCTTTCAAGACAAAAGGGCAGTGCATTTTGGCTGCAGTGAAAGGAAAGCCACTGTGCTTCCTTTGTGGAGAAGCCCTCACAATTCTAAAGAAAAGCAACACTGAGGGAAAAGAAGATCTTTAGGAATAATCTGCTGGTCTAGTGTAGATAGACAAAAAAATTGAAATAAAAGATAAAGAATACAAATGAGCTATGTTGTGTTTTGTGAGACCCACACCAAAGTCGTTCAGCTGACTAATTTAATGTTAAAGGTAAATGGAACTTTGTAGCTGCAGCAACACTGCTGTGTCTGAGCCACTCATAAGAGCACAACACAAACTAACACACAACCAGCGTGTCAGTGTCGCTGCAGCGCTGAGAATGACCCACCACCCATGTCATACCTGCTCTGTGGGCATTCAGACGATTGAAGAACAGGGTGAAAGGGGGCAAAGAAGTATGCAGAGCAAGAGATAGACTCCGGTTTGTAATTGTAGAACTACAAAGGACTTCTGTGGACAGTGGAGCTGGGAGAATGGACAGCGAGTGTAGAAACATGGAGGTGGTCATAATGTTATGATTGATATACAAGTATGTAGTTTTCCTAAAAGGCACATTTAAAGCCAGGAGAGTTCCAGGTTGGCCCTGATATGCTTTTATTTCCTCGTCTCTGGCAACAGAGTGGGACCATTTATATGTGCTCTGAATGTACTCTATCTCTCTCTCTCACACACACACACACATAGACACACAGAAACAATTGTCCAAGCTTTATGTATCTGGAACCGAGCCATTATAAGACAAACGTTTTGTGCCTGTTCTGGTCACTGGCCATGGCTCTAAATCCGAAAGAACAGAGGTGAAGAATGGACAATATGTGTGAAGATGTACTGTGCCTTCTCTTTGATCTATGACACAGCTCTGTGCTCTTATCAATGAAGGTATACTACTCTCTCCTTTCATGCGGCTCCATGTAGTGACCGTTTCTTTGGCAATTCCGACAAAAGGAGATACGGGGGGAAGGAAGTGTTGCCAAGTGAAGTGATTTTCTCCCTCAGATCCCTGCTTCCGATTAAGCCGAGCACTTTTTAACCATATCTTCAAATCTTCTCTCAAGGACGAGCCCCTCAGCTCCAGGGAGCTGAGCACATGCACGCAGTCCAGCCATACGTCTGCTGAGCACTAGTGAGTCATAACATTTGCTAACAATAATGGCTTTACGCAGATTAAACTCTCTAAAATGATTTCCATTCCATTGGTGCAGGAGTGAAGGTTTTAATTTCACCAGCGTAATGCCCACAGCACATGCAGGAAGAATGTCTGCCCTTTGCTGTAATGCATCTGTCAAAGAAGTCAGAGAAGATGAGATTAGCATGCAGACTGGCTTTGTTTATGGATACGACTGCGCTAAACAGTTCAAACTGTAGATTCATCCAACCATTTTATCCCATACCCCCTTTACTCTTAAAAATAATGGTGTGAAAATGGGTTCTGTGGAGCAATGCCATATTAGAACCATTTGGATCCATAAAGAACATTTGAATGGATGAAAAACAACTGTGTGATAGCATTTATACAAATACTGCTCATTACTCAAGGGTTCAGGGTCGGTTTTTGGACTTTGGGAGAAGACTGGAGCACCCGGAGGAAACCCACATGGAGAACACACTTAGAGTAGTTTATTGAACATAATTAATTAAACAAAACAAAAATTCTCTTTCTGCTCCTCGTCTTTCTCTTTTCTCCAGAGTGCTCTCCTCACAGTAGTTGTAACACACAATACACATAACGGTAATCTTTCAAATAAACAGTGATCATTTAAGTTAGTGATTGTGTAAAATGGAAAGGCTACATTAGTAACCACGACAGCTTTCTGAAGTGAACAGATAGCAATAACTCTCCCTCATAAACAATATTTTACAGAAATAATTGCTGTGTTCTGCTGAAGCTTCAGTCACTGTGTATTTACAGCAGACCAGTTTAACACCGGGGGAGATAAAGTAGAGATAAAAGGGTTCATTTATAGATAAACACTACATTTTCCTACAGTTTAATAAACTGCTCATTGCTCCTTAAACAAAGAAAACATTCAAGTACATATTTCTTCTTAATAATTGTATCAATAATAATCTGATTTTGAGTACAGTCCGTTTAAATCCCTTTCGCTTCTCTGCTGATGCAGCAATATTTTGAAATCCCCCGTGGCATGCAATGAACCATGGGATATCTCGGCTGGCGAAGGTTGCATCCTTTGTTTCTATGGAAAAGAAGGAACTATTTGTCAGTCGCATACGAAGGGGCCTACGAAATGGGGCAGTCTAGTCACACTGCTGTGATGTAATCGGTCTACAAATGCGTCCTTCAAATTGAAACGCTCATATTACATTATTTGGGGATCAAGTACATAGGTGCTACATTTTCAGCTTGACATGAATTTTCACATTTCCAACGAATAGCGCTGCTGCTCTGTCTGCGTGACCTCTCAGGGTAGAGATATACTTGCTGTTAACTACGCATCACGGCTGTCTCACGTATCCTGCATCCATTCAGTGCATTGGTTGTCCATATCCTCAGAAAATACACACCATGCAAACGCAAGGTGCAGTACATGGGTAAACAGTAGGGGCACTGCAGGCGATCAATAGCATAACAATGGTGAAACGTTTTGAAGAAGGCTGTGTCAGAGCCAAGTCCGCAATTACCCATATCTTTCTGTGGTCTGCCCTCTAGTGGGAGTCTCCAGTTACAAGTGTAGCACATAGGCGGTTGTCTAAGCGAATGCATGACCAAACAACAAGTATACCCTAAGTACGCTAAGGCACTGCACATTTCCACTGTTCTGTCACATGGAACCAACATGGAGGAAAAGAGAACAGATGCGGTTGGAAAAATAGAGATATTAACTCTTTTTAAATATGGATTTCAACATACAAGCAATATTAAAAGTAGAGCTAACTAACTTCTTTTGTGAGAACTCATTTTCACCACTACTACTACAATACTAGTGTTTTTCAGATATGAAACAGCTGAACCAGAATGGAGGACTGTTCACAGCACCCAGTGTGACTGGAGCTTGGAGTGGAAAGTTTTGTTTGAGCAAAAGCTGACTGTAACTTTGTGATTTAAGTTGAACTTGCCTGTAAGCTTTTATTCACTGTTTGAATTCCAACAGAAAGACATTTTTAACTCAAGCTGTTCAGTTTTTGGCACATTTGGTATGCCTTTACTTTTAAGCAATTTTAGCTATCAGCCCGCCTAGTGCATCTGAAATAGTAGTAGAAAAGTAGTGAATATTACCCACCTACAAAGCAGGAATCCTTATCACTTTTCATTTTTTTCAGGCAATGTTCAGAAGTCTTTCCACCATCCAAATGCCTCCAGATGCCATGTTTTGCCATGACAGACCCATGAGGGAGAGAGAACCCTTGAGCTAGTTTGGTCCCAGACACTTTCCCACAGTTTGTTTCCCATTTACCATGCCACACCAGAGAGCTAGAAAACGGTGAGAAAACATTCTCTGATTTTTTAAATAAAAAAAGTATTGGATTAAATTCATAAGCATCATATTTACGGTTCAAAATCTTTTTATATTTCTGAGTACCATCAGATTATTGGGACAATTTTCCAATATTGCATTCGATAAGATTTAAAACTACCGTATTAACGAACCTCCATGTACCCATTTATGTTTTTTCCTAGAACAATGTGTCCATGCCAAGCTTCATTAAGGACCCTTCATTTTTAAGAGAGCTCCTGACCCAGACGGGGCAGATGGCACAGCCTGTTGACATTTGTGCATCAATATTCTTGCCTAGTTTTGATTAACTCCTCATGTCTCTCGTTTACATGTGTCTAGAAATGTCAACAAATGTCAAGGAAATGTCAAGGGCTAGTGTGGCCAGGCCACGTTTGGGGTTGAACTGGAGCATGCTGTCTCTGTGTTAGTGATAGTAATAGGCTTGGAAACCTCCTGGGCCACACTGTCCTTGCCTGACCTAAGAATGAGAAATATAAAGGTGCATGATCTATGGTGAACGATTCATGGTCCATCTGTTTCTCTGCATACTTTCTTTTCCCCATTTCATGGTCAGGACCCCCATAAAGCAGGTATGATTTGGGTTTGGGATCATTCTCAATGCTGCAGTGGCAGTGACGTGCTGGTAAGAATGGATCAGACACAGCAGTGCTGTTGGAGTTTTTAAACTGGAAATAAAATGGACAATGAGGGTAGATACAAGGTAGGAGTTCCAAATCAACTGATCATTCAGAGCATTTTCTGAGCTGCTTGCTTGTTCATATCTCACTCTCACTATACTGTATGTCCACGTGTTGTTAGAGACAACTTGGATATTGTAGATATTAATCTGTGCATACACAGCTTTCTTCACAAACAATACCTAATAATAAAATGGATCACGCTAGATCAGCAACACATGTTTTGAGCTAACTTCCTTTATCTGGTGTTTGGTGATGGAAAGACTAAAAATGGTTTTGAAACATAAAAATAATGGGCACGACCCACTTTGAAAGGAGCTGATGTAAGCAGCGAAAAATCACCTCAGTGAATAGGTTAGCAGGTGCATGGGAACATGATCAAGTGTGTCCACAGAGCTGCTTATGTGTGCAAAATATGACATACAAGTGTGTCAGTAGGAAAGAGGGCCAGGATATATGTACGCAAGCTGCCCAGTGGTCTGCTGGGTCATTAGTACAGAACGTATGAAGGCTGTGTGGAAGTACTTAGAGCTGGCAGCGATGGGCTAGGTCTCTGACGCTGCATATGAAGTGTAGCATGGGTTTCTTGCATCTTTCTCTATCCCCTTCAAGTAACTAGGCTAAAATGATGAACTAGTCCCTGGATTTGGCACCAGCCCTCATTGCTCTAGTTAGCAAGAGTCTTGTATGTAAAACTACTTCTGAACTCAATACATCCCACAAGTGAAGAAACTAAGGCACCTCAGCTACGTCCGTGACTAATAACAGAAATAATTACGCTCCTTTGCTTTCTTCATGCTTCACAGACATTCCTAATGAATTTGAAAAAAGGTTTCTGATATCTATTAACCCCACTACAATAATGGAAATGTAGCTTATAGAGCAAAACTGTAAATGAGAAATAGATGCATATTATCTATTGGAAGTGAAGTCATTATATCATTAAACATGTCTTGTCATTCTCGTTGAGAACACATTTTAATGTTATGTTTTAATCATATTCATGTTTCAGCTAGTAATGAACGTTTGGCTACATTTCCTTTTACATGCTTCAAAATGACCCAAATCCTACAATTTTTATATGATGCTTTCTCAATCTCTCTGACTAACAGATTCGCTGTGATGATTTTGTTACATACAGCCTCATAAACCTTGGTAAGATCAGGTGCAAATGTTGGATGATTAATTCTGGATCCCTAACACTCTTCACATAGCCATCACAGTGTTAGATGATGCTCCATCTCTCCAAGAATACAACACCAGTGCTCCTCAATCCTATTCTGGAGGACATTTAATTTAGGTATACAAAGGTTTTAAAGCACATATAATTGTAATTCAAAATTCAAACATTCTTTGGTAATTGTTTACAGTTGCATAGTATTAAAAATGACAAAACGAATATTTGAGTAATTTTATGCTACATTCACAATCACTAACACTGAAATCACCATCTTTAAATCATCTAAACCAAAACTCCCAAATTTTGTACACAAACCAGATTCCAAAAAAGGGACACTAAACAACTGAATGCAATGATGTGGAGATGGCAAATGTCAATATTTTATTCATAATAGAACATAGATGACAGATCAAAAGTTTAATCTGAGTAAATGTAACGTTTTAAAGGAAAAATATGTTGATTCAAAATTTCAGTGTCAACAAATCCCAAAAGAGTTGGGACAAGTAGCAATAAATGGCTGGATAAAGGAAATTGAGCATATAACGAACAGCTGGAAGACCAATTAACACTAATTAGGTCAATTGACAACATGATTGGGTATAAGAAGAGCTTCTCAGAGTGTCAGTGTCTCTCTGAAGCCAAGATGGTAAGAGGATCACCAATTCCACCATTGTTGCGCAGAAAGATGCGGCGATACCAGAATGGTGTTACCCAGCGTAAAATAGCAAAGACTTTTAAGTTATCATCATCAACCGTGCATAACATTATCAAAAGATTCAGAGAATCTGGAACAATTGCTGTGCGTAAGGGTCAAGGCCATAAAACTCTACTGGATGCTCGTGATCTCTGGGCCCTTAAACGTCACTGCACCTCAAACAGGAATGCCATTGTCAAGGAAATAACAGAATGGGCTCAGGAATACTTCCAGAAAGCATTGTCAGTGAACACAATCCACCGTGCCATTTGCCGTTGCCAGCTGAAACTTTACAGTGCAAAGAGGAAGCCATTTCTAAGCAAGCTCCACAAGCTCAGACGTTTGCACTGGGCCAGGGGTCTGATGAGTGTTGTAGGAAGAAGGGGGGATGCCACACAGTAGGAAAAAATGGCCTTGTTCCAACTTTTTTGGGATTTGTTGACACTGTGAAATTTTGAATCAACATATTTTTCCTTTAAAATGTTACATTTACTCAGATTTTGATCTGTCTATGTTCTATTACGCATAAAATATTGACATTTGCCATCTCCACATCATTGCATTCAGTTTTTATTCACAATTTGTTTAGTGTCCCAACTTTTTTGGAATCCGGTTTGTACAATATTATCCCTGAAAACAGAGCAAATTGGTGCACATGTTTTACTGAGCTTTCTCGTTGATGCAACACATAATGAATGCAACAATGAATAACTTCTTCCCACTCGCCATTTTCAAACTGCTTAACCTTTAGGTTAATTTCTGTTGAATAAAATGACAACTGCCACATTTAATACTATGCACCTTTTACCAGAAAATGACAAAATAGTGAGAGCATATTTGAATTGTTAATTACAATTATACAATTTACACACACACACACACACACACACACACACAACAAAAGATTTTTTTTTAAGTTTTAAAACATTACGTTTAATACTTTGTTAGCCCAAACGTAGACTCAGACTCACTACTTCAGGCTCATGTGTTGGTGTTCAAAAGTGTCCCACTATATTGCCAGTGATTTACAGTGGAGATTAAACAAGTATATCTTGTATATAACTTTAGCAATGTTTACATACTACAGCAATCCCTTTTTACATCTAAAATGCAATATCACTTCAGTTTCCCATGATATGAGCCTTTAAATGTGTAATACACATGATACACAGTAAATCAATTATCATCCCATTTCCCATAGCCTTCTAATGGGACAAGCATCATGTACCATCTAATAATGTGTGTTCTGGCATCACTGCCCAAATTACTCACTGCTATTTGACACAGTGCAAAACAAACAGCAGTTTAATTTACTATCAAAAGCCATAAAACACAGCCGGTCAGAGAGTCTCCAGCAGAGCTCTGATTACAAGAAAACAATCAGAGTCTGGGTACAGACAGTTACTAGAGTAAAACTGCCTGACACAATAGAATAACATTAATTTGTTTCCTTCCATTTATCCTCAATGACCTCTACACAGAGGGTTGTATTCGGTCAAAGAAAGATCAAGTGGTACACTGCCCATTCAAATGTTTGGGTACACATTGCAATAATGCAACACACACAAAATATCCAAATATAGGTTTGTGAACACCAGCTCAACCAACGTTTCTCATGAATTTAAAAGGCATGAACAGAACGAGGTCATAGCATGGTTACGGATATATTCTGAAGACCCAAATTTTCCTCTCAAATCAGGGTGAATCAATTGTACCCTCTTTTCTACAATAACAGTCTCTGCTCTTATGGGAAAGCTTTACAGTCAATGGTAGAACATTGCTGTGAGAATTTGAAGTCATTTAGCCAGAAATCATTAGTGAGATCAGGTACTGATGTTGGAGGATTACTTCTAGATCAGAAAATCCATTCCATCTAAACTCAGATGTACATGACCACCCCTCCTCACTCACTCCAGAATATTAATCCAGGCCTAATGCTAGGGGAATTTATAGCCCTCTAGCATTAGCTTGGCAATGACCATGGTGACTTTGAACATGTCCAGCATCTCCAGAGCTCTAGCAGTCTGCATGCTGCAGACATTCTATATTTGACATGCGCACACACACACACTCACAAAAATAAAACACTATTTAATGCCTTTATATTCACTAAGACAATGATGAAAGTGATTCTGTCAGCAAATAAAGAGTTAATACATGAAATATACCAAATAAAATATTCCACTAAAATCTAATATTTATTGCCTACCCGGAATCACTGGGCGCAAGGTGGGAACACACCATAGAGGGGGCACCAGTCCATTGAAAATAATAATTTTACATATCATTACATATTATTTAATGCAAATTTTAAACATTGTTTTAATGACATTTTTGTTGATGAAATATGTACAAGACCTTTAAGATCACACTTCTGCCCATTTGATTGTTTGCTGATGTATTAAAAAACATATAGTGTGGCATGTTCCAAAGATAATGGAACGATTAATATGCATTGGATATATTGGGCATGTGTTAGCCTACATGAAAGAAGTAGGCAGTTCTGTGTTCTCTTCTAAGCATGTTGTTGTTGTCCACTCTCACTGTTGGCAGCTCTGACAGCAGCTTAAAAAGTGTTTCAGAGGAAGCACACAATCCTCCATCCTCTCAGCTTGGTAACATTGTGAAGAAATAAACATATTTTCACTGAGAAAATCAATAAAATACATACGTTAACCAGAAGTGTTCAAAGTGCATTCAGCTGTATCTGGGGAACTGTATTTGGTTTTACAGATGATTTAAAAACATAAAAAAGACCCTAAAAGCAACTGGCAGGAGAGTCTGAGTGACAGCAGTGGTTTCTACACACATGACCTCACTTGACCCCATCAGGCGCTAGTTATTCACAAATCCAGCATCGGGCAGTCGGGAAGGGGCTAAAATGACAGACATGTCCCCTCTGTGAGACACACTCAGGGCACTGGGAAATGTCACATCTAACAGTGCAGTGAATTTACTGCCCTAGCCCAGCTCTGTGGGACTGTGTGTGTGTGTGTGTGTGTTTGTGTTCCTCCTCTCCATCTCTGACCTTCTCTCATTGATGAATATGTATGGGGCAGATTCTGTCCTCACCATCAGTTCCACCTCTGAGCTGGGAGAGCGAGAATGCTAAAACCAGATCAATCACCACACTGGGAACAGACACAGAGGTTATATATATATACACACACACACACACACACATACATACATACATGGTGGGCCATTTATATGGACACACCTTAATAAAATGGGAATGGTTGGTGATATTAACTTCCTGTTTGTGGCACATTAGTATATGGGAGGGGGGAAAATGTTCAAGATGGGTGGTCATCATGGCGGCCATTTTGAAGTCGGTCATTTTGGATCCAACTTGTTTTTTCAATGGGAAGAGGGTCATGTGACACATCAACCTTATTGGGAATTTCACAAGAAAAACAATGGTGTTTAACATTGGTGTTAATGTAACTTTATTCTTTCATGAGTTATTTACAAGTTTCTGACCACTTATAAAATATGCTGCCCTTTGTGTTGTTTTGTCAATGCAACCCTCTTCTTCCACTCTTCACACACTGATAGCAACACCACAGGAGAAATGCTAGCACAGACTTCCAGTATTGGTAGTTTCAGGTGCTGCACATCTTGATGGTATGGTGTGGTATATGGGGTACAAAGATAATGGGGCTTATCTTCATCAATGGAAGCCTCAAAGCCACTGGATATGTGAAATTGCTACATGATGATGTGTTTCTCTCTTTATGCACTGAAGATGGCACGTTCCCTGAGTTTTTCCAGTAAGATGGTGCACCACCACATTATGGGTGTCAGGTCTGAGCATTCCTAGATGAACAGTTTCCTGGAAACTGGATTGGTCGTCGTGGGAGAGTTGAATGGCCCCCAAGGTCTCCCAATCTGACCCCCTTAGACTTTTATCTTTGGGGTCATCTGAAGGCAATTGTCTATGCTGTGAAGATACGAGATGTGCAGCACCTGAAACTATGGATACTGGATTTTCTTGTGAAATTCCCAATAAGTTTGATGTGTCACATGACCTTCTTCCCACTGAAAAAACAAAAGTTGGATCCAAAATGGTCGACTTCAAAATGGCCACCATGGTCTCCACACATCTTGAAAAGTCCCACCCCCCCATATACTAATGCGCCACAAACAGGAAGTTAATATCACCAACCAGTCCCATTTTATTAAGGTGTATCCATATAAATGGCCCACCCTGTATGTGTATGTGTATATATATATGAATGAGAGACAGAGAGAGGAGAGAGAGAGCACACTAAACTCTTCACATATACTGCCCTGATGCATTTAGATATGATGGCACAGGCCACATTGTTCCTGTTTCAGTAACAGACGTCTTCGTGTGTGTGTGTGTGTTTGTGTCTTTGGAGGGGCCACGGTCACTGTGTCTCTTGGGAGGGGGGGGGGGGGGACATGTTTGGGAGTTTCCTGTATGAAAGTGTAGAGCGAGAGGATGGCTAATTGTATCCCCTGGGAGCAGGACATCTGGGACAGAGATGGTCCTTTGTGAATGGTGGACACACAGCTTGATGAACCAGCAAATAAAATAAAATAAAAAAATAACAAGAGAGGAGGAGAGCTGTGCGATTAAATGATTCAAGAAATTAAAGCCCTCAAAATTTCTATTAAGTGAAACAGAAAGGTAATAACAGCTCAGATGATTCAGTGAGCAGTGCATTACATCTCCCTATGGAGCAAGTAACCTTTCCATAAAGAAGAGCATTCCACAGGAGGGTTTATGTCCCAGAATGCCAGACATATACTCCAATGAGCCACAAGATTATAACCATTAAGAGGTGAAGAGATTAACAGTAACATCTTGTTGGAGTGGCAGCTGATCATGTGATAGGGGTATTTTAGGCACCAAGTGAAGAAACAATTCATTTAAAACTTATACTGGTCATGGGTGACATGGGAGTGTAGGGGTCAATATGCGCAAGCAAGGCCAAGCAGCAAGTTAATTTCAGTGTGTGTTCTGACACTTTTCATAACCAGCTTTAAAAGGGACCTATTACGAGTCTGTGAATTTTCTCATCAATTTGGGGATTCTTATCTTATTTTTATAAATAAATCAAGCCAGTTTTTTTGGGACCTGCTCAAGTCTGAAAGCATGGGATAAAATGAGCAGTTGTGATTGCATTGTGCAGCCCTGGACCTGTCTGAGCAGATCCAGATACTGCACTGGATGTGCTTTTATTTGTGAGTGCAAAGACTAGGTTAAAAAGACACAAAACAAACATAACAATTAGAGATATGAGTACTGATTAAATAAGGTGATAATGAGAAAGAGAACAAAGCAAAAATGGCTCAAAAAAGTATTTCTGCTCCTCATGCCTCACT
Source organism: Hoplias malabaricus (assembly GCF_029633855.1). Lineage (NCBI taxonomy): Eukaryota > Metazoa > Chordata > Actinopteri > Characiformes > Erythrinidae > Hoplias > Hoplias malabaricus. Next base: position 17,035,433 of record NC_089802.1, read on the forward strand.
CCTGGTCTGTTTGGAATAAACAGAGGCTCAATCTTAACAGCTGCTGAAACTGTTTGTTCTGAATGGGGCTGTGTTGACAAGGTAAGAAAAGTGCTGTGCTGATTGATCCTTGTGGTATTTTGACCAAACAGGTCACAGACCCTAGGAAACTGCTAACTTGTGGCAGTATAGGTATAATCTGTATACATCACATAAATACACAGCAATTTGTGATACAGTAGCTCTTCTGTGGCACTGGGTTGGCCTTCACTCCACTTGCTCATCAGTGTGTTTTAGGCACACAGGACCCAATTATTAAAAACATCAAAATTACATTTAGGTGTTATTTCAGGGACAAAAAAAACCTTCCCATAATGTCTTAAAAGGGTCTTAGTTATTCACTACACATGGTTCTATGAACATGCAATCAGTCCCTGCCTCTCCTTACCCTCAGCTGCTCACCTGAGGCATGAAAGCCCTGCCTTGAAAGTTGATGGGATTCTAGCATTTAAACTACAGCACATGGACACTTTAACAAGGTTTGAACAGTTGATTTTCACTGGAGGGGATTTTTATTTTTTTAAAGGCAAAGGCAATCCACAGAACCCCAGAGGGATAACACAGAATATTAGATACTTTACAAAGGAGAAAAGGGGAAGAAATTTTAAAGGCTAAACACACAATTCTGGAGAAGTATAGTTTTCACAGCAAAACAACCCCTTAATGTTTCTGTTCAATCAGAAGCTCATAAGGTGGAATGGTATTTTTGAGTAAGATGCAAACAGTAGTTTGTTTGTGGCTGAAGTTAATGTGTTATTCACGGTTTGAATTAACACAATCTCATTGGTAACTTGAGCTGTTTAGTTTTGTAGAACTTCCACTATGCATTTAACTTAATGAAGTTAGTAGTTTCCTGAATTTGATGTCAGTTCCACCTTAAGTAATGTACGTTTACCCACATATGGAGCAGGAATAGAGCAACATCCTCATCTCTTTTAATTATTTTTATATTTCCGAGGTCACTCCTCTGTCCAAATGCCTCCAGATGCCAGTGCCTGAGCGGCAAAAGAGGGAGAGAAAGCTCCTGAGCCAGTTCTGACCAAGACATTTAGTTTCCCATTTACAGAGGGAGGCTGCATATAAACACCAGAGAACCGAAGAGCTTGCAAACTATGAAGAAACATTCTCTGAGTTATAGAAAATGTGTAATGCATTAAAATCATGAACATCACCTTTAAGTTAATTCATTGCTATCTCAGAGGTCATAACTCATGATGTCTTTTTGTTCGCGTGTGTTCCTCCCACTCTGAAAATCAATAGAGTGTGGATCTATAATCAACACAGCATGAGCAATGGCTTCTGGGTCCACTCTGTAGGGCAGGTATCCCACTGGTCATAAGCCAATTCACCCACAACACCTACAGCAACCCCCCTCCCAACCACACACACACACAGGGAAAAAGTCAGCACCCATACACCCACTCCAGAAAAGTTCTGTGATTCCCCACAGTCGGCTATGGACTCAGCACTGACAGACACTGCCTTATAAAACCTGCTTAAAACCACTGACTATAATAAAGCTGCAATTACAAAGTCTTTTAACACAATTATACTGTTATATAGAAAATTATGACTTAACGCAAAACTAAAGTCCCACTTTAAATGGTCTTTAATTTAAGTTGTTACTTTAACAAAACACTTGCAGCTGTTTTTGTTTTTACACATGGATTTTCACTTTACAGTTTATGTAAATTATGGTTATCCACACACTTCAAAATGATAGACCTAGAACCTTCTTTATTAAGTAAATGTTTCTATATAGAACTCTGAACACTTAAAGAACCTTTCATGAACCGTTCAGTGTTCTTTGAATCATGACAATGTTCTTCAGATTGACTGAGAACGTGCTATAGATGGTTCTACAAGGCACCAAAAACAATTCCTCTGTCATTATAAGCTTGACATCATAACAATAGAGGACAGTTTTACAGTGTTGATAATGAGTAAATACACAGTTATCACAGACCCTTTACAGAGGAACCAACCTCATTTAACTGGAAAACCATCACAGTAGTTACGTTATTGTTAATGTCTAAATATGAACTAGTGGGCTTTATATTAATGACATTTATAATCACTAAAATTACAAAATAAACCTCATACTCAGATCTGTGAAAACTTTGATGAAGGCCATTGAGTCTGCATCAAAACATGTGATATGTATTATATATAATTAAACACTCTTTCTATGTTAACCACCCTTCCAAGAGCTTATTAAGTGACTATTGTTCTTTTGTTTAAAACACCATTGTTAGTCAATAAAGACCGCAGACCATAAAGTTGTCCACATACGAATAATTTAAATATTTCTCCTCTTTTACAACAATTTATTTGCAAAGTCAGGCCTTATACAGTGTCAGTAACAAACTCCAAAAAGTCTGTAGACACTGCAGCCTTTAGCGGAGGAAGCTAAGTTCCAGTGCACACTTCTGTGACACTGCAGGATTAAATCTGGACACTCCAATTAAATGTGGTTGCCCACCAGTGATCCTTAGCAACCAGTAGCTTGAGATTAATCTTTTGAAATCCAATCACACACAGATACTGCCAACACTAAAAATGGTAATTTCAGGCTTGTTGCCCAAATACACTGGTAAAATTAAATGTGGCAAAAAGGGCATTTTGGAAGAATGCCACAGAAAACCCAAATCTTCACAGGATGTTTCTTTTGAAAGCAGTTTTATAAGTGAAACACGAGAATGTGGAAAAACCCTAAAGATCAAAGAACCTCTACATTATATGTATGTCTAACCCAAGGACATTTGAAGATATAACTACCATGGAAAGATTATCAACAATAATTATAAAATAAAGCACAGGTTTTGCATATTGGCAAGTAGTAAATAAGCCTAAGAAAAACATGCCATAGGCCAAACCAATATAAAATCCACCAGCACTGGATTAATGTAGCTCCAGCCAATGCATCTGAGATGAGCTGGATTAAAGTTTGTGATCCAGAACTAATCATTCAGAATCAATACCTGATAAATGCTAATGTTTATGAGGTTGAATGCAATCAATGTAAAGCAAATATGTCCACTGTTAGCTGTCAGCGCCTTTTGAAGACCTCTAGATTTGCACAAAAATGTAACAGTAATTTTTGCTAAATGTTCTGTCGTTAACTGACATCACGCCTGTCAGTCACACTACTTTTACTTACAGCATGAGTGAGATACAATGTTCATTTCCATACAATGTCTGTGTGGAATGTGGCTCAACGTTTTTGTCAGATGCTCAGTTTCTATTTCTGACACGTGACACTTGAATATAAAACTCACTCATTTTAAGTGAAGTCTTGAGTTGTTATCTGATTGGTCTGTAGTTCATTGACATTCTGAGCTACCAGACTCAAGGCTTGTGTTGTAGACAGAAACTGTGTTCAAAATGCCCCCCTACACACTATTAACCTTTACATAAGTCACTATAGAGTGCACTGTTATAGGGAACTGAATTCAGGAACGACATGAACAAGTTTGGACACTTCCTCGTGCAGGTTTTTAATCAAACAACGCATGCATTAGGGGTATTTGTTTCTGTAGGGTGCATCAGTTGTACACTATTTTCTCAGAAAATATATCACTGAGGTGCTAACCTCCTGCTTGTTCCATGCTTTTAGATTGAAAACAATTGTAGCTTATTTATTATTTGTAGATGTTTTATTTGTGTTCATTCGTTTGCCCCATTTCATCTCCAGGACTTATATTTTATTGTTTTTGTACCGTTCTGTAATTAAAACTTACAAATATTTACCTCCCTTTCTAGAGAAGAGTAGGTAATGGAACACAACTGGACTTTTAAACCACTGCTGTTCCTTTAAAGGTACATTTACACTCTTTGTAACTTTACTGAACAGTTATAAATCTGTACAGTACCTTTTTTCATGACAGTGCCGTTATTGTGATACACTATGTGACGGTTTGAATACACTGAATATTTTTGGACACTACTACTAAATGTCAGAAGCGCAAAATAATACGCTATATAGTAAAGAGGACACAGTTTCAGAAACATGAATAGTTCGCCTGATAGTGATACACTACTTCGTAGCTTGCTTGCTCTCATCACTTGTAGTTAGTACAGTTTTATATCGCTAAAATCTCTTGGCAAGACAACAGTAAGGTGTTACCAAAGCTTCTTAACAATATTTGGTATTAAATTTCTTTATTCATTTTCCATATAAATCACTTCAGTGTTTTATTAAAAGCTGCATTCACATTTTACATAATCTGCTTTTTACTCTCTACACCCCACCCTCATTTCCCCTTATTTTTCACACAATTTCACTGCAGATGACATCATCTAGTGACATTTTAATTCCTGTACTTCCAGGCTCCTAGTGCTGCCTCATGTCCCCTGTTGAATGCAGAAATGACTCTAGGTACAGTGAGGCCTCGTGTGGCCTTATTACACAGGCAGCTGGGAAAGGTAAAGGGCTTCTGATCTGAGGCACATTCACAGTACTCCCTCAGTAATGATCTCCAAAGGGACCCATCTCCCTCCCATCCCTGCTCCATCTCAACCAGTGAGAGAGAGAGAGAGCTTGGATTATGGACTGTCCTGAGAAGCACTTTTCTCTAATGTCTGATTTCCCATCTCTGGTAACAGCTATTCTCCTGCATTTGAAGCAACATCCCTTAGAAAATTAAACAGCATACCGCAAAGAAGCAGAACAGTGGATAATGCAGCAGTTAAAACAAGCTTCATCTGAGACATGTGAAGCCAGCTAATGCAATATCATTGGCTAACTTGACACACTTGGAGGAGAGCACTAAGTTCTGCGGCTATGTTCACATTACAAGCCTCATTAATCAAATTCCATTTGAGCAGGTTTGCCTGTATTGACAGTTCAGATTCATAAATGTAAGTGGCCTGTATTTGTCTATAATATGAAGGAATCTGTCTCTGCAATGGCATGCATGTGCACATTAATATATTATGTGTATTATAATATGATGTATTAAAATAGGACAAACTGACGCATCAGGAGCTCATGTGTGCATCACATTTTTGCCTGGGAAGATGGCAACACCTTGTAGACTGTAAAAGATTAGGATGGTAAGTGGAAAAAACAGCTGATATGCCTTTACTGCTGCACCAAGAGATCTGCTAAATTCCAAATACCTCCTCTCTACACTACGTAATGCACAATGTATGTCATAAAAAATGAATTCTGCACTCATGTTATGCATAGTATGTCTAATAATAAAACCACTGGTATAAAAGTATAAGCTTCACATTTTGAAGTTCAATTAGTGCCCTGTCTGGATGTAGTAGTTTTAATTTTATAATATTTGAAGTGCACCAATTAGGCACTATTTGTGATGCAGGTCAGCCACTCCTCCGTTGTTGTTTTGCTGTGCTGTGGGCGCTGACTTATAAGACAACACTAAGTGCATGCGTACTGGCAAACCCTTAATGAAATCAGATCAGAGCATTCACATTCAAGTTGCATGCCAACAAATCAGATACATACCTGATCTAGGAGCACATATGAAATTGACTCAAATATGATTTGAAAAAATAAGATTTCATGTGTCGTCACAGCCTTGAAAAAATAACCCTGATCTGTGCCACATTCAGGCAAAAATTCAGATTTGAGTCATTTCAGCCTGGCAATGTGCAAATAGTCATTATCATGCGTCATACTGAGTGACGGGTGTGAGGCTTCTTATTAATATAATTCTCAAAATCGAGACATCTAAAAAACAAAGCAATGAATTGTTGCATATCCCCTCTATCCCCTTCTTTGCAAACCTCAGAAAAAATATTGAGCAGTGTGAAAGCCTTATGATGTTATATTTTTCTCCATGTCTGCCACCCGTTACCACAGGCATAAAAAGAGTACTATACAAAGCAGCCGGTGTTTTCCCAGCTATTTCCTTGCCATGTGGAGAGTGAAACTGTCATTGTTCTCTACGTTTCTAAAAGAAAGGACACGGCACTTGGTGAGAGTGCATCTCACGGTTTTATCAAAGCAGTTGAACTCGAAGTGAACTGATGAGAAGAGAAAGTGACTATTGCAGGGCTATACTCCTGACAAACGCTGAGTGAAGTGAGGATACGACAGAAGTAGAGCAAAAGCCCCCTCCTCACAGGCTTGATCTGCAAAAAAAAAGCTCTTTTGCCAGCTCACATTTACTGGGGGAACGTGTCTCCCAGAAGATCTAGCAGGGAGGGAATTGGCAGTGAGAATCAGCATCTACCGATGGCAAATTTGTCTGCTTCAACTCGCTGTGCTATTATGCGTGGGCAGGGTGGATTTTCTGCCTGCCTCTCATTCTTTTTGCTCTCTCACACTGGAGAGAGGATTGAGCCAGATTCACAATGGCAGATTTTTTATTCATTGTGTTCTAGTTCCTTGCTTTTGTTTCTAGTAGAGACAGTAGAGTTTGTTTCTTCACAGCTGTAGTGCCATCTCAAGCCCTGGGCTTCTGCTAAAAACCCACACCCAAGCAGTAAAACCTATGAATATTTCAGAACATATTCCCTTAATATAAGGAAATGATTTGATTACACAGTATGTCTTCATTTTTTTTTCTTTCTGTGTGGGTGGACGTGGAGAGAGAGAAGCTGTCTCAGTGCAGTCAGATTAGAAAGAGTGATGCTCCCAAGGCACCTTTTAAATTACAAATCACACTCATCAAAACCACAGCTTGTTAAGTTCTATTCATCAATAGGTAATCAGCAGCAAGCACACACAAAAGGAGAGACTGTACTTCAACATAACGTTACTCAATGAGTATTTACTACATAATGTCAAGCTAGAGCTCAACGTTTGCATACATTGTATGTTTCAGTGGCTTAAATATAGCAAGATCTAAAATATCGAGATCTAGTGTGCGGAACAGCGGGCTCATTTGATCGTTCACAGTGCATGGACAAATTCAGGAAAACATGCTGGTACACTGCACTCATATTCTATGTTACAAATTCCTAGGCATTTACATGGTTTGGTAAATAACTCCCACAGCACTTGAGCCCCCAAGACTAAGTTGGGAGGGGGGCAGTTTTGGAGTGTAAGCAGACACTAAAGAATTCATTCACTATAGCTCATTTCTACTGAAATGTTGCAAATGACTAATAGGTTGAGAACTGTTTCCTATAGCCTGTGTATTGACTAAACATGTAATAGCTGACAGAAATTAAATACACTCATTGGCATCTTACTTTCTACTCTTTCATTCAAAAGTCTGGAATCATGAAACAATAGTTGCTGTTTTATTAAATTATTTATGCAGTGTAGATTGAAAACTAGACATCAGACCATATTTTGAGACATTTTATTCTTAATTTCAGAAGTAGTAAATTATATACTGCAAATTTTGCTATTTAGACTTCCTGAAATTTAGCTGCCTTAATATTTGGTATGATATTCTGGTTTCTCAGTCATTATAAAATCGTCTACACCCCTTTTTCACTTTTCATTTCAAACATTTACAGATTACTACAAATCAGTTGTAGAGTTTGTTAAATTAGTCAAAGATGTAGACGAATAAGATCCTAAAAGAACCATATTACAAATGCACATACAAAAAAAACCTACTGAAAACAATATTATCGATTCTAAACTTTGAATATAAGTGTAATCCTTACCTACACTCCTTCCCCCGGATGTTGTGTACCCCTACCACATAAGCGCATTTACGTTTACATTTACTGACTGTAGACCATTTGTTGCAATTAACAATTTGTCAGTCTTTACGATATTCGTCAACAGGAAAGGACTACACTCTTAAAAATAACAGTGCTGCAAATGGTACTCTGATCGATGCCATAGAATAACCAATATTAGTTTCATAAATAACCATGTTTTTGTTTTTGAGATGTGCGAGTATGAAGAAGCTTTTAAAGATTTAAACATCCATCACTCAATCTTTAGGTTCTATACCCATTTAAATGTAATTAGCAAAAACTGTTCTGTATGGAACCAAAAGTTCTATGCCATCGCTCAAATAACGTTTTTGTACAGTGTACTGTAAAGTCACTGCTGTTCAGATACTGAAGTTTTAAACATTAAATTTGACTAATATTTCCAGATTTATATGTAGTTAAATATTTGAGATGTAAAACACAGTTATTCAGAGGCATTTGCTGTAAAGAATTGCCCTGATTGCTTACTCGTTAAATGTCTTTTTAATGTTGATTTCTGAATATGGCTTTTTTTCATTTATGGAATATGGCCAAATGTCTGTGTCTACCCAAAACTGCAAAAATTAAACTTTAGATTGCTTTTTGGATTAGATTTTTTTTTGTTTTACACATGATAACAATGGTATTTAATCTTAAGTTAAAAATATGGTCCACCTGAAAAAAATAACTTTTTTCTATGAAAGTCTTTCAAGCTAAATTTACTACAGGTATTATTCAGGTGGTGGAACCTTCTCAACAACTGTGATACAGTAGTGTCATTTTAGAGGGAGTAGCTGTGCAGAATCCTTACTAAGCTTTTTGGTTGGGTATAAACCAATGGTTGGGATAAAAGACAACAAATTGCACATCAACAGTTGGGATGTAGTAAGTGATTGTAAAGCTACAAAGACCAACTGTTATACCTGATAAAACAGATAATAAGTGCAATTTCAAGGTAGGTTTACTATATAAACTGGCAACTTGGGAACAAATCAGGATTTACTGTGACTGCTTCCACCTATACAGTCCTATGAGATATGCAGGGAGTCGATGTGTGGCTATGGAAGACCTATCTGATGACCTATGTTGTTACTCCAGCAGCAGTCTTCTGAGCTCCTGAGGACAGGTGATGGGCAGGGCACAGGTGAAGTCCTGACACACATATGCCGTGGCTTTCCCATCTTGCTGAAGCAGGGAGGAGAGGACAGGAAGCTTCTGATACAAGAAACCTCCTGTATTTCCATCGGCCACTATCAGAACCTGAGAGAACATGGAGAAGAATAGTTAAAGATAGGATACAAGAGTAAGGGAGATGGAAGAATGAAATAGAGGGGGAAAAAGGAACATGGAGAGAAGGAGGGAGGAGAAAAATAACAATGATTGTCATAAAGATGACAATTAGGCAGAAGAATATAGACAGGGAGTGGGAGAGTAAGGCTGGAAAGATACAATCTTAACCCAGTGTAAAATGGACAAATCCATACATCCCTTTGGTAATAAACCATGATAGAGCACAGTGAGAGGTGATTACACTGGCTCATTTCCAGCTGACAGTGTTTATATATGGCCCTCCTTGTAACAGGACTCTGGCAGTGTTAGTGATGGAGCCAATACTACAATAATGGCCCTGACCTGTCTTTGACTGCAACCTTTCACCACTTAAAAAATAAATAAATAAATAAATTCAAATATAATAATAAAATTCAAATATCAGTTAGAGTGTTACGACTAACTTTGTATACATACACATTAAAGTTAAATTGTACACACACATCCTCATACACATTGATTTGTTCCAGTGTATACTTTGCATGTTGTCACAGTTAAAGGGAAAGACATTCATATGAAAGCCTGCAATCATGACACTGATGGCTATATAAAATAACTTGCTGTTTTCAATTACAGTTCAATTTATGTCAATGTCTCCCCGAAACGAATGACAAAGTCTAGAGCATAATCGCTTCATCATAACTCGTAAAGTTTGTTGGCACCCTTAGTAATTAATGAATTCCACTTTATGGTGCCCCAATTGTGGACACATTTTAACTTGTGCGCACACAGATTGTATCAGAAAAAATGGGAAGAAATGGGACGGGATGAAGCAGCTACACAAGACTAAAGTCATCATGCCAAACCAAGCAAGGGTAAGAGGGGTAGGACTATTGAGCAGAAGAACTGCTTTACCTGGATTTATGGTTTACTAAAATACCTTAGGAATAAGTTTTTGGAAGTGATTTTTGTGATCCAGAACTAAACATCCAACATCAGAACCTGATCTCACTTATTTCTCAATACTAATGAAAGCAATTATATGGTCTTTTTGTATTTTTGTGTGAGCTTTTGTTATCCCTCTCATAGTCCCATCCCCCATTCCCACCAATCATTCCCCCACTTACATCATACCCCTCCTTTCACACCTCTTCTTACCCTTCCTTCCTCTATCTTATCTTTCTTTCTTTGATCATCTTCGTCATCCCCTTTACCCCTCCTCAAACTCCTCTTCTTCCTCCAATTCCCCTTGGACTGGCAACAGTCACAGACTGGACTGAGAACAGACTGAATTGGGTACAGAATGAACTGGCTATAGACTGAACTGGTGACAAACTGATGACCAAGCTTTTCTGCATGCAGGTGAAGGAAACCTCTGAACCTCCAGTTTCTAAACTTCAGATCATCCTGAGATACACTGAGATCATCCAGCTGTACTCATACATGGTCCTGTGTATGTGTAAATAAACTCCAGTCAACGCTGAACTCCAGTCTCCTGACACTTCAATGCAGAATTTCTAACACTAAACACCTTCAAGAATGTTTCACTACACAGCATCAAGCATTCTCAGATGATTAGTGGCTGTAGCAAAAGAGGGACAGATTCCTAGTGATATGCTTAATCAAATTTCTGATTTCATCAAACTGTAATGTGATTCTTCCAGGACCAACATAATACATGAAGAACTGTAAATGTTAAAAAACAGGCACTGAGCGAAGTTGGCACTGTACTAAAGTGTACTGCTAATTATTACACTTACAAAACTCATCATTTAGGTTTGCAATACTGCTGGGATTTACAGCAGTGATTAGTAGGTGTTTCTAAAATGTGCTCAGCAAAATGTGTCTACAGACTGCAGATATTGTATAATGGCTATTGCATATCATTTGACTTTGCCAGTAAGTACAAAACACAAAGGTCTTAACAAGCTGTGGTTAGAAGACGTCTGAAAGATTAGTCTAGGCCAGTGGTGTTGAGGCAATAGCAAATTATTATATTATTATTGTACTATAAAAACTGACCCGCCGGTATTATATGGCGCATTTACCGCTAATACTGCAAATCCCACAATGACTAGGCTGAGCCTACCCGCATGCTTGATTGGTTGGCCCCGCTGAGCCACGTGACGGTGCAAAGGCGGGCGGGGGAGCAACCACTACCAGAAACGCTCTCCTCTGTGACAATCGTCATAGCAATCTCAAGCTACAGCTATCTCTGAGCTACCCCTTCCCATAAATGCCAAATATAATGGCAGAATATAGGAGCATTTTGGACAGGTGGGAGGTAGAATATCTGTTTACATATGTAAATGACAGACCGGTGTGTCTTGTATGTGGAGCCAACGTGGCTATAACTAAGGAGTACAACATTAGACGACACTTTGAAACGAAACACCACGACAACTACAAGGACATGAACATAACTGAAAGGAGCAAGAAAGTAGAGAAGATGAAAAGAAGTTTGGTTACACAAAAAAAATATGTTTAAAAAAGCCACTTCACAAGTGAGGCTGCTGTAAAGGCGAGTTATATTGTAGCAACAGAGATCGCAAAATCAGCCCGGCCCTTTAATGAAGGAGAGTTTGTGAAAAAGTGCCTGATGAAAGTTTGTGACCTCGTGTGCCCAGAGAAAAAGCAAGCATTTTTAAACGTGAGCTTGAGCAGAAACACAGTAGCTGATCGCACATTTGAGCTTGCCTCCAATCTGTATGACCAGCTGATGGAAAAGGGAAAGGATTTCTTTGCATTCTCTCTTGCTGTGGATGAGAGCAATGACATATCTGATACTGCTCAGCTGTCAGTCTTCATCTGTGGAGTGGACTCAAACCTGCGTGTTACGGAGGAGCTTTTGGGACTAAAATCAATGCATGGCACAACCACAGGTAAGGAAATCTTTGAGGAGGTTTCCAAATGTGTTACTGAAATGAAGCTGCCGTGGAATAAACTCATGGGATTAACGATGGCCAGCGATGTGCGGTCGAAAGAGTGGACTGGTGAGCAGGGTTCGGGAGAAGATGCCGGAGGAGAATTGTGCAGGTGAGCTTACTGTGTATGATTGTATTACACACCAAGAAGCACTGTGTGGGAAAGCCTTAAAGATGGAACATGTTATGACTACAGTAACAAAGGTAGTTAACTTTACAAGAGCTAAAGGTCTGAATCAGCACCAGTTTCAGTCTTTTTTGAAGGAGTGTGGTTTGGAATACGCAGACGTGCCATATCACAATGAGGTGAGATGGTTAAGCCGGGGGAAAGTACTGAGCAGTTGTTTCGAGCTGCGTGTGGAACTATGTCAGTTTCTGAAAAGCAAAGGGAAGGACACAGCAGCGCTCCGTCCACTCCGTCCATTCAGCGTCTCCTGGAGAAGCAGACGGAGCTCCAGCAGGAGAAGACGAGGCTCGAGGCTGCCCACGATGGAGGAGCTGGAGTGCCAACGGCCGCATAAGAGCCATCGCGGGCAGCCTCGAGCCTCGTCTTCTCCTGCTGGAGCTCTCTGGGACGGCCATCTTTACTCCAGCTCCGAGCTGGGAGCGTCACACGCACACGCGCGGATATTTCGAACGAGCAAGAAGGTTTCTGCTCATGGATATTTTTGAGCGAGCAAGAAGGTGTCTGCGCACGCGCGGATATTTCAAGCGAGCAAGAAGGATTCTACGCGCGCGCGCTCAGATATTTTTGAGCGAGCAAGAAGGTTTCTGCGCGTGATGTCTCTGACCTGCGCGCTCGCTCCACACTTACAGCCATTACAAAGATTCAGCCAATCAGAAACGTCAAAGTTAAAAGGTAATTTTTGATTGGATGGCTTGACCGCCAAGTGCGAAGGACATTAGGCCACAGCATAGCACCAAAACGGCTTTAGTTAAGATAACAAACGACCTTCTTCTCGCCTCTGATCGAGGCTGCGTATCCATGCTAGTTCTACTCGACCTCAGTGCAGCTTTTGATACATTTGATCATACTATTCTGCTAGAAAGATTAAAAAACATGGTTGGAATAACAAGAACAGCCCTATCATGGTTTAAGTCTTACCTCACAGATCGCCACCAGTTTGTAAAAGTAAATAATGTTTCTTCTATTCATAAAAAAAAATGATATTTGGAATTCCCCAAGGCTCCATTTTAGGACCTTTACTATTCATATTATACATGCTGCCACTGGGCAGAGTTATTAGCAGGCATGGCATTACCTTCCACAGTTACGCAGATGACACACAGTTATACATATCAGCCAAACCAGACGACAAACCAACACTAAAGAAAATGGAGGACTGTGTTAAAGAAGTGAAGCATTGGATGTCATACAATTTCCTTCTGCTAAACAGCGACAAACCGAGGTTCTCCTTCTAGGTCCAAAACCTGCTATAAATAAGGTATCAGAATTAATACATAATTTTGACTTCCCTGTTCTCCCTAGCTCATCAGCAACAAATCTGGCTGTTATAATTGATTCAGATCTATCATTTGATCAGCATATAGCATTTCCTACATCTTCGGAACCTCGCTAAGTTAAGAAATTCCTTATCCCTCCCAGATGTGAAAAGTTAGTTCACGCTTTTATTACATCAAAATTAGATTATTGCAATGCACTTTTATCAGGATGCTCCAGCAGAAACTTGAGTAAACTCCAGCTAATTCAAAATGCTGCAGCCAGGGTCCTCACTAAAACTAGAAAATTTGATCAAATCAGCCCAGTCTTATCGGCCCTTCACTGGCTTCCAGTTAAATTCCGTATTGATTACAAAATTATTTTACTCACGTATAAATCCCTACACGGACTCGACCCTAAATACCTGCGAGACCTCATCACGCACTATGAACCAACAAGATCTCAGGGCGCCGGCCTCTTACTAGTACCCAGAATTCATAAGACTTCAGCGGGAGGAAATCTTTCTCCTACAAAAGACCCTCAGCTCTGGAACAATCTTCCAGCTAGTGTTCGGGATGCAGACACAGTCACTATGTTTAAGTCTAGGCTCAAAACACACTTGTTCAGTTTAGCCTTTAGCAACTAACCTCTTTCTAGTTCAAGGTTGTCGTTTCAGGAACTCATGGACATGGGGAATCTGGGTAAACGTGGATGATGTGCTCACAATTTCTCTTTCTTGGAGCGGAAGGATGTCTTTGCCTGAGCTCCTTCTGGTTTCCCTCTTCCCAGTCTGTTACAGTCAGATCCGTCACTACACCTATGAAAATATTCACATGCTGTTTTTCTCTGCTGCACTCAACTAAACTAACTGCTTCCCTTTACTGTTTTCTGAGAAAATGGTGGCCCACTGATGGAAGATTGTTTGCTAGATTCTCCTGCGGCCCAGACTAGACCAGACCAGACCAGCTGCTCACCTCCATCTACTGCTGCCAGCCTCTGACCACTCGCCATGATCAACTACACTGAAGTAGAAATGGACTCAGATTAGCAACACTGACTGATTCTTCCAATCTGATGCATTATTATTATGCCTCAAGATTGATGTCACTATTATTATTATTATTATTATTATTATGTAGCATAATGACACTTCATTGGTGATAATTTAAAATTCAATCTATAGTTTGATCAGAGGAGGATGGGTCCCCTTTGTGAGTCTTGGTTCCTCCCAAGGTTTCTTCCTCCAGCCTCGAGGGAGTTTTTCATTGCCACTGTTGCCTTCGGCTTGTTCGCATTGGGCTTTGATTTAAATGTTCTGTTCTGAAACTGTGAAGCTGCTTTGTGACAACGTCAGTTGTAAAAAGCGCTATATAAATAAATTTGATTTGATTTGAAAAGTTTCTTTGTGAGCTGACATTTCTGTGTGACATCTTGAGCCATCTCGATGCGCTGAACCTGCAGCTTAAGGGGGGGGGGGGGGTTGCATCATCACAGACATGTACGCTGCAGTCAGGGCTTTCAAAACTAAACTGTGCCTGTGGGACAATCAAATGCTGCAAGGAAACCATGGCCATTTTCACCAACCAAACTCCAAATGCACCAACCAACCTCCAAATGGAGCTGATTGACCTTTAGTGAAATGACACGTTGAGGTCAAAATATGATGCTGTGGGCGCCACGCAGTTTCTTCAGTTCATCCCTGACACAATGCCTCAGCTCCGCACCCAAACTGCTTAGATGCTCTCCATGTTCAGCAGCACTCATCTATGTGAGCAGATTTTCTCCTCGATGAAGATGACCAAAACATCTCACAGGATCTGACTGATGAACACCTTCACGTGATACTGAGGATTTCCTCAGCTCAGAGCCTGAGCCCAGACACTGATGAACTTGCATCCAAGAAGAGATGCCAGGTGTCTGGCTTGGGCACATCAGAATAGATCACTGTATATCAAACTGAGCAATAAGTTTTACCTTTTCTTTATGCATATTTTTCTTGCTACTTCAAGGCATGAATGGTTGAATGCTTGATTGACTTATTATTGTTATATTATTTTTACATTCATTAACCTGGTGAAAAAGTTTATTTTGATATTTAATGTTAAAGCAAAACATGTTTGGACCATATTAAAAGGTTTATTTGTTCAATGTTGTCCCGTGATTTTATTCAAGTTTTAAATTTTGGCACATTGTGTATTTGAGTTTGACACCCCTGGTCTAGGCTAAACATGACAGATGATATTAGATAATATACTCTGTTTTCAGTATTTAAAAAAAAATCTACCCATTGTTGAAAGGGCAGAAAACAATTCCCCTCATGTTAATGAAGACGTATTCTCATTTATATTAATTATAATCATACACAAGATAAGATGTAAAATATCCTATGCCATCCAATCCAGCTCCAGGGGCCTGGAGGTTGTGGGTTCGATTCCCACTCCAGGTGACTGTCTGTGAGGAGTTGGTGTGTTCTCCCCGTGTCCGCGTGGGTTTCCTCTGGGTGCTCCGGTTTCCTCCCACAGTCCAAAAACACACAGTGGTAGGTGGATTGGCGACTCAAAAGTGTCCGTAGGGGTGAGTGTGTGAGTGACTGTGTGTGTCTGTGTTGCCCTGTGAGGGACTGGCGCCCCCTCCGGGGTGTATTCCTGCCTTGCGCCCAATGTTTCCAGGTAGGCTCTGGACCCACCGCGACCCCGAATTGGATAAGCGGTTACAGATAATGAATGAATGAATCCATTAGAGCTTTACATAGGGCCCACCCCACTCTCTTCCTACCGGCAGCCACATAATTTCTATTGTGTGGTCTATCCAGCTACACCCTAAGCTGCTGTGGCAGTTTATGATCCGATCAGCAACCAGCTACCCTTAACATCTGTGGTTATTCCTCGCCTCATTGGTGTTTTGCTGAATTAAGCCCACAACACATCCAGAAGGCTCAAGAGTTAAGTCTGGCATCCCAGACCCACCCCCCTCCAAGCCAGCTTTACAGTCCTACCTTACCCTTAAAAATCAACAACTGTAAATCCACACTGGCCTCCCTGGTGATTAAGATTGTACCTAGCCCCAGTGGCACCATTAATTCATGGTCCGTGCCACCAGTTTCATGTGATCTTTATGTACTTTACGTTTATCTTTATGCCTGTGTTCTCCTTATCCACAACCACTGACTAAACCTTTCAGCTGTTCTGGCACCTGATGCCGAACAGCACAAGCCTAACACCTATCTCAACCGGTCTAACATGTGCCTGCCAACCACATTCCCTCACCTCAGCTGCCACGTCAGTGTATTTCAGCTTCTTCGTTTCAAATGCTTCGTCTACTGCATCCTCAAATGGAAATATTAACTCTATGAAATAAACTATCCATTTATTTTCAGATTACAGCAACATATCTGACCTCAGTGTAGTTAATGCAATGCACTCTGGGACCTGCAGTTTTGTACCTACATCCACCACCATTTCCAATCTTGTGCTTCGCCCATACACCATTATTTAGCCTGTGCACAGTCTTGAATATGTCCACCCTCATGTACAAACCTAATCACTTTATAACTACAACCACTCGTTAATGCATTTACCTCTAACCAGCAAACATGCTAAAACTCTTAGCACCTGATTATATCTCCATGTATACCTGTCCTGCAACCAATGCCCTTACAAGCTGATAGAATATGCTCCAGCGTGCCAACCCCTGTACATAATCTACAGCTAGGGTCCTCACCTACACACTGTCCAAGATTTTGAGGAGTTGTAAGGACATCACAAGTTGCTCCAAGCAAAAACTACGACTTGCCTGTATCACCCACAATTCTTGCCAAGTAATCTCCCGCTTCTCTAGATTCTCTCAGTGAAGCCACTGGCCACATTTTGCCTGTGACACTGCTGTTGCACACCATGCCTCCTCTTCTTCTAATACGAGGCAGTAGGCCAAACTGCAGACACCACCATTTCAACTTCCCTGGTAGACAGGGTTTATAAATGCTATTTATAGCCTTCACCAATTCAGCCTTTATTCCCACAACGTGGTAGGTATCATTTAGTGCTGCACTATACCAATTACCTAAACTCTTGGCTGGTCTCTCCGGTACTGTAGGAACCATTTCTCCTTCCATCCAAAATTTTCTTGCACAAGTTTTCCTTTGACAATCGACAGACTTCTAGACTTGCTTGGTTTCAGCCTAGCCAACCTTAGATTATCATTTAACTTCCCCAGCAACTGCAGTGTGAAAGACACAGCAGTCGTCAGGGTCATCATGTCGTCCATATAAGCCCTGATTGGTGGAAGCTGAGTACCATCATGCAACCTCTCCCTGCCTAAAACCCATATAGAGGCCCTGATTACTACCTCCATCGCCATCATAAATGCTAATGGTGAAATCATACATCCAGCCATTATACCTAATTCTAACTGCTGCCATGACATATCAAATTCCCCTATATAAAAGCAAAATTGAATGTCCTCAAAATATGCTTTAACAAGCCTAGTAACCTTATCTGGCTTTCCACATAAATTTATGTGCCATTGAGCCAAATACATACGCTAAATCTAGGAAAACAAAGATCTCTATTCTCTTTCTTTGCTGTCTGAATCTGATGCCAGATCATGCTGCTATGTTCCAAAAAACCCTGCAAAGCCAGAAACCCCTGCCTTTTGTACTGACATATCAATTAATTTGTTTGATTTCAAATAAGCAGCAAGTCTCTGTGCTACATTAAAGAAAATCTTACCCTCCACATTAAGACTTATAGGCTGAAACTCCTCGATACCCACAGCATCCTCCTTAGGGATATCACCTGCTCATCTCCACTCTATTGGAATGATCCCTTTCTTCCGAACTAAGACCATCAACCACCACAAAAACTTAAAGACCTCAGGTGCCTACTTGTACACACAATACGGCACACCATTAGGCCCTGGAGCAGAACCTGCCCTTGCATGATGCACCGCATCTTGAACCTCACTCCATTTTGGTGGGCTAACTCTAGTTCCTTTGCTTTATTCTTATCAGTGTGCACATCATTGAAATGTTCCTCTAATTCCCTCTTTCCAATTTTTAAACTCCCAGATTTCTCCTTACCAAATAAGGTCTTCACAAAATTAAAAAGATTTATAAGGAACACTGTCCTAGTGTGTTCCTTCTTTTTCACCATTTTCCTCAAGTTCTTTTCTATTCTTAACACTGAAAACCTACCATTAAGCTTTCTGTAGTACCTTAATGCCCTCTCTTTCCTCCACTGCTTTCTAAAAGCCCTTAACTCCTGTATTAGTTTATCTATTTCTACTTGCCGTCTTGACTTCACTATATCTTGTCCCCTTTGCTTTTTCTGCAACCTTGCCATTCCATATTCATAAATTACTTCACCAAAAATATTACATTTCTTCTCTGCTGATCCCTTCAAACCAGCCAATATACCTTTCAAATCATCATTTATTCACTTCCACCCTACTACATCTACTGCAGCTGGCCATTTTACTTTTATTTTCTTCCCAATTCCTTTCACCCCTTGTTTCATCCTCTTCTGCTCACCACCATTCCTTTGGTTAATATCAGATTCACCCTCCTGTACACTTGTGCTGGTGTTCTCCTTAGTAGCAACCTGGTGTTATTATACTGTGAACAGTGGTGAGTAACCTGTCTCTGGACCGACTGATTTGAACAACCCCGTAACAAATATTGTTCAATGCCCCTGTACTCCCTCATCCAAGCACCTTTTCTTTTCCTGATGAATCCTCAGACTTCTTACTATTGTCACCTTTTCCCATCCGTGCACACCCACCTGCAAACTCTTTCCTTCTCCTGCTACCCCAGTTGCCACTATATTTATATTCTTTCTCGTACTCAAAGCTGTTCCATTGTCCATAGCCATGCAATTCTCCTTTGAGTCATCTTCCACCCCTGCTCTTGCAGACTCAAGGGGTATTGAAACGATATGTTTCATAGTAGCCTTTATTAGTTGCATCCACATGGTTGATCATACCATGGCTGTAAGCTCTAGCATTAGTTGGGTTTCATAAAAGTGCTAATTTTAAGCAATATTTAAATATATTTCCCTATGAGATAACAAAAGGCGAGAGAAATTATTTTGAATGTTTCCAGCAAATTACACATTCCTATTTTTATGATTTTATTTTTCCTTAATATTTTCCAACTGCTATTATTTATTATCTGACAATTTCACGAGGAATAGACTAAAAGAGGGAGAAAAAATAACCTTGATCAAAGTTTCATTAAACTAATATACATTTCTCTCCAACAATAACAGACATGTGAGGTTTTGTGAGGACAATCATGATACGGATGTGATGTCAAATTAGTTCTTGACACTTGACTCAATAATTGGACAATGTCGTTGAATAAAAATCTGTGTAGCATTAGCCTTCTAAACAATGGCATGTAAAGCTCAACCTTCAGTAATTCGGCTCTATTGATTCTCACAGCCAGCACTATCACACCCCTCCATGTTTTCCAAAGCTCTGACAGAAAGAGAAGCCCGAAATAACTCAATCAGGGCTGGAGCAGGTCAGGGGGGTGGCTGACAGTCAATGCTATGCTGCAGGTCTAGTTAGCTCAGCAGCAGGAATGGACAGTAGGGTGGTCATGCTGAGATTTGACTTCCATAACAAGAGTGTAGCCCTGACTGGCAATCGCCTTTCACCCAATAATAAAGCAGCAGGAATGAAAGCACATGTAGCAACATTGTAGCAAATAAGTCCAAGCTTCTTTTAAAGAGCGAATCCACTTTATTTCAGTGCAAGGCTGCTGTCTGGTCTTAGAAGAGTGTCACTGCAGAGTAGCGAAAAGCCAATCGCAGTTATGAAGAACGTTTTCCAAAATGTGACAGAGGTTACATTTTAGGACACAGCTCCAGAGGCACAGAGAAGATCTAGTGAGCTGAAGGATGGAGCCTGCCACAGCTGGCAATTCTATTTGCTTTCTGTTAACCTCTCCCGACCGTGAAGAAGTTCTATAGTGTGATTTTTCTGACAGTTGTGGTAACAAGTAAGCCCTGTAAAAAACCTGCTCCCAGTCACCTAAGCAGCACAGCTCTTGCCTGCTGCAGAGAAGTCTCACTTTATTGCAACTCAGAGGCCATGGAGAATTCCGCATCATTACCTTCCTGCTAGCAGCCTGGAGCAGCTTCCTGTCAGACGTGTGGGGACATCACAAGGCCTGTCAGCAGCCAGACTCAAAAGGCCATGACAGTCCACCAAGGCAGCACATCAATAACAACATGCAGACCAAACACGCAGCACGGAGACACACTCTGGGGTTACGCAAGGTGACTTCTCCTTTAACTCGTCTCACAGCTCTCGGTAGCTCTGCCAAAACACCTAAACGTTCTGTCTCACACAGTCCCTTGTTAAAATGTATGTTGAGAGTTTGAACCTGTGACAGTGGTTTTCTGAGTTACAGCATAGAGAAATAGCGAAGCAACAACAAACAGCATAAAGAACCATACAGAATACAAAATTCAGTCAGTGAGTACACTGAGCAGAAACATGAAAATGAAAACCATGGTTGAAATGACATTACAGTGACATTTAAATGACATTTTGCTTATTTCTGTTTTTATATGAAAACTTAAGTGATTAAAAAACAAGGAAAGAAAATGGTATTATTAAAACATGCATAGCATATTTTACTTGGAATTACTAACATAGAGCCACTGTGGCAGTTTGAGAGCATCATTTCAATAGGATCTAATTGGTATGAATATTTTGTGGCTCATCCTAATTTTAAGGGGAAATAAATATTCAGGCAACCAAGTATTTATAAAAACGAATTTTTTTGCTCGTAAACCTTAAGTAAAACTGCTTTACTAAATGGTATTTACTGTCATTTCTGACCACGTCTTAAATAAATAAAATAAAATTAGGGGCATAAATCTGAAATATATATGTGTATATAAAGTTATATTTATAAAGTGATACAAAGTACTGAATTAACCAGGAGAAACTGCACTACATAATATGAACAAAAAAATTGCTGACCGAAGTGTTGACAAAAAAAAGAGCAATAACCAACCATAAACCTTCCTGTCTTATGAATCATTCAGTTTTCCATTACTGATCGAGAGGAACTGAAGTCCACCTCATTCCTCCACTTCATTCTGACCTCACAACAATGCCTATCTGGTAAAATGACTCCCATTTAAAAGCTGTCAGTAACTCTACACGAAACACCCAGTACTACCCCTCTCTTCCCAGGAGCATTCTAACCCATGATTCCATCACTAGAATCATGTACTGATATCCATCTTCCGGTCTGTCAGCTCATTCTCCTGCACACCTAATCGCACATACAGACTTACACAGACACACACACACACACACACACACACACACACACACACATGGTTGATTAGTCTGGGGAATTTCATCAGCTTTGTCTCCTAGCAGGATAGAGCTGGTCTAGAGAGCTTGAGGCTGTCAGCACACACAGGTGGAGCATGCAGCCATTACTCATTCAATTATCTGCTGTGAGTTTATTTCGGAGTGCTACACATTTACAGAACACGTCAACCTCATTCCTGAGTCTCCATTTCCTTCTCCAGAGGTGGAGAATGATGTACAATCATGTGGTGTCAAAAGAAAAAAGAAAAAAAATATGTACAGTCCCCACAGAATGTGTATTTCCATATTAAATACTAGAAAAAACT
This sequence comes from Hoplias malabaricus, assembly GCF_029633855.1. Classification (NCBI taxonomy): domain Eukaryota; kingdom Metazoa; phylum Chordata; class Actinopteri; order Characiformes; family Erythrinidae; genus Hoplias; species Hoplias malabaricus. Next base: position 17,057,395 of record NC_089802.1, read on the forward strand.
AGAAATGTTTAAAGATGTTTTGCTTGTCTGTTTTTGCTATTGCAGAAGACTGAATATAAATATTGCTAACTGAATATGTGAAGGGTTTTGTGTAATGTATCATTGCAGATGTGGAAATGGCTTACTCAAACATAAAATCATCAGATGGGAACATTTAATTAGGTAGACCGCAATCTATACCCCTTTCCTAGTGTGGCTACTTTTCTTTGGAAAATAGGGGAAATTAACACGCAGAGACATTGACGCCAAGCACAAAAGCACACCTAGTGGAGCAGTCCCTAAATGTGAGTGAGAATGTAAAAAAATAATGCTGCTTGTGGCACAACTGCTGTAAGTGAGTGAATGTAAATGTGAGCATGTTTCAGAGAAAGTAATGTGTGTGTTTATGAGTTTGTCTTTGAAGGAGTTACAACCCAGGTCCATGAGGCGTTTAGTATCTAAAAACATCTGTTTTGTAATAAAAATAGATAGACAAGCCGATTTTCATGATAACTTTTTATTATTATTAATTTTTTTTTGTTTGTTAAATGAGCCAGACATGAGGCACTGATTATTAGCATTTAGCTCAGTGAAGGGTTATAGACAATACTCCGCGCATACGCATGTTAATCTCTAGCTAATGCAAGGAACTGCCATATAGCCCAATTTGGTACATAAGGACTTGACTTTAATCCTAAAAAATATTTAATCAATAAACAGTGCAGCTCAACATTAAATATTAATCTTCGTGTTTTCATTTTTGCATGATCTGCAGTGACTACTTCAAACCATGTAGGTGGTCTGTCCACAATCTATAAGGATTTTAATCATGAAGAAGGGACTGGAAATCCCTACACAATCATCAGACAGGGGTATGCGTTACAGGATAAAGACGATCCTACAGGATAAAGATGGAACTACCTCTTGCACTAATTCAAGGCGCATACAAATAGAGCACACACATAGCGAGAGCAGTTCACAACCTGGCGAGTTTTCAGCTAACTTAGTTTAGAACAGGAGAAGGTCTAAAAGTGCGCTTGTCCTTCTGTACCTTCACTGCTCTTTACTGTGGACCTATGTCTTGGGCTCCTCATTAATTTCTGACTGAGATTCTCTCAGCCACAGTGATAAGCACCCTTTTCCCCTGAGAAAAGGCACCTGGGGGGAATGCTCTGATGGAGATAATCAAAGCTTTGCCACAAATCTGGGGTTAAAACCTAGTCCTTCCATGCTTCTTTGCCTCAGGTTATCTTACACAACAAAGTGGTAGGTTCACAACTTAGCTAATGCAACAGATAGGATTTTATACAGCAGGACATAGTCTTGTCAGATGTTTGCAGTGAAGAGTATAAAAGTACTGGTATAGGTGAAAAAAGTGCACGTGTTCATCTAGTCAACGATTACATGTAAATGAAATTTGGTATATAAGAAAATACTCTTGTAACATCTGCAGTTTAGTATTAGATGTAATTTTGTAAAAATGTAACTGTATGGAACACACTAAAATGTAATATGACCACTCTATTATGAGGCAGTGATTACAGTTTTCTGTAAATTCCCTGCTAAAGGCACATTTCTTTGGCTTAAAAAAGCAGAGAACAATACCACATGTATTGATATATTTAAATATTAATATTTAAACTAAATTTAAATTTGTGTGCAATTAACTGACGGTCATATTTCATACATGTGTATATGGGTTTTCCACTATTTTTGTATGGGCATTTGACATAACTTGATTTCTTTGTCTCCTGTCCTCCATTACAGACCGCCAGTGAGCACCAGAACGCCCACCAATCCAGAACTCTGAGAAAAACAATACTCTGTTGTCATGGTTACTGATTCATTTAAACCAGGGCTGACCAGCCATGTTCCTGATTTTATTTACAGTTTTATTTCAAATCTAACTTAACACAGCTCCCTCTAATATGCAGCTATATTTGGTATGGTGCAATGAGTACATATCCAGGCACTGGAAGCTCTAATACATAAAGAAAAATGTTCTATAAAGTTTATAGACACCTTTGTAACTACTGCAGTCAGTAATTTTAAGGTGCACTCACTGCTGAGACAGGAATTGAACTGTACAAATACATTCGAAGATAAGCCTAAGTTCGCCAGGCTCAAAGCAAAGGATCCAATAATGAGGTAATACATGGAACTGCATTCTCTGGATGGATGAAGTTCAATCTAATACCTTTGAGATGAGATGAAGTGAAGTTTGGGGTCCAAAACCAAATCATCCAAAATCAGTATCTGAAGTCACTAATGTGACTGCGGTAAAATGGAATCAAATCCACTATCGAAATAGTCAGTTCATTAGTGATTATAAATATACCACATTCAGTGAAAAGTGTGTATCAAAAAAAAAACATAACCTTTACGATAGGAACAAATGAAATATCTACACCTACTAGAACAATACAACACTCAACTGAAATAATACACACGTCACAAAATGTTTATCCTGAAGGCCTGAGACCTGTTTTGTCTTTCAGATATTCAGCAACAGATGGCTATTGAGGAAATGAAAGAGCCTAAATATAGGAGGACGGAGGCAGTGGCGCACTCTTTATGACATTAATTAACCGAGACAAAGACTCTGTTTATCCTGAGAGTGGCTGATGTAAAAGAGAAGGACAGGGGGTTGACACTTATCCCTTCAGCAGCAATCTGGATCATAGTCACACACACCTGAGGTTATGATTGTCCACTACCTGCACCTCTATTCTACAGGACATGAGAGCTCCAATGTGAGTGTGAGTGTAAGACATGACAGCTGCATGTGTGTGGACATAGTCGGTCCCTGAACTGTTCTGGCACTTACAGAAATTACCCTGTGAACAGGGTCAGAGTCGAGGGCTGAGAGACTGTAGCGTCTGACCAATAGAAAAATAACATGTTTAAATGTGAAATGTCATCGCTGTCATAATGAAAATGTCTAAACTGCTGTAGTGTTAGAAGTCTTGTCTTGAGGGTGTAGCACAGTGCATACCAGTGTTTATACCTACTACCTAAGTAACCATACTTTGGAAATCTCTCACTTACTGTACCACACTCTGTATCCTGATGGTCTTACAGTAAATACATAATCCAAGAGAACCCAGAAGAATGAAGTCAGTTGTTGCTTTTGTAATTTAGGTCTCTGAACTGCCTAACAATTCACTTTCTTCTGCTTATTATGCGAAGAGCATCCTCATCTAACAATCTCCAATCATCACACTGGACCTGTGTTTATGTGAGAGCACAAAGATGAGGTTAAACACAGCCAAACAAACACAAGTGCACAGAAATTTGTGCTAATTAAATATTGCAGCAACAGAGAAGAAACAACCAAGCATAAACGGCTAAAAAACAGAGTTTCTGCTCTTTCCTCCTCATTCCAGGGCCCCTGTGGTGAACTGAGCTGTGGCTCATTCTCGTTTAAAGGAATAGGTTTTAAGTATGGTACTGTGGTGTTTTATCCTTGTGATATTTTGACCAATTGTTGTTAACCAGGCATTTAATTAAGACCCCAGAGATCTGTGTTAATTGTGGGAACGGGTACAATGCGACCCCTTTAAATTGGAGAATTAAAACAGACACACACTTGTAATCAGAATCAGGTAAACAAGACCAGTTTTCTAAGTACATATTGGATATTTTTTGAAAAAGTCCTCTGAACTGCTAGTATAAGAAGTCAGCTTCAAAATTCTGTCAAAATGTCACCAGTTAATCAAACTCAGAGAATAGAATAGAGAAGCGTTGCTTTTTTGTGTTGTTTCAGAGTTTATAAGCCCTGTTTGGAATCTATCTGTGCCTGATCGCTGCTTTTCATTCTCTCTAACTCTATCGCTCTCTCTCTCTCTCTCGCTCCAGGCTTCCTCCCTGAACCTCTCTGGCTGCTGTCATGTCTCTAAGGTCTTGTTATAGAATCAGGGCCATTTGTCTCTGTAATCAGACTTAGCTGAGAACTCCTTGCAGCCTCAAAGGCCAGGCCCTGTGTGCACTGTAGTGCACAAATACATGCCCAAGCCACCACACACCGACATGCAAAATGTTCTTTTCCACATTATGTTTATGTTGAAAAACTGTTTATAAACACTATGCCCTGTTTAAGTAACACTAAGCAGGCTGGAACTTATGGATATTAAAGAAGACTATCTTTAAAGAAGAATATCTACATTTTTGTTACAAAACAAAAGCCCTTTAAAAACAATGCTCTGGCTGCCTTTAAGTAAAGTATTTTCCTCTAATAAGATGATCTCTTAAATGGTGGTGGATTTATTCTGATATGCAAAGAAAAAGATTTCACAAAGCTGGAAAAAAAAATCTGAATCTACTTTGGTTACAAACTCCTATGAGCATGCAGACATACAACCAATTTTTATTTGTTATTTGTATTAAACAAATTACAGATCAATACGAATTGTACTCCGTATGTGCATATGCTCAAACAATGGCTATCAATGTGCATCCAACAATAAAAGCAACACAGTGCATTAACTGGTTTAATTTGAACTGTAACAATAGTGGAATCACTTTATAGAAGCATAAATTGACATTTATACAAGGAGAAACAGCAAAACATGTTAATTTGAATATTATTTTACTGGAAAATGAAAAACACAGAAATAAAATCTGGGCAAATATATCAAATATATAAACTTTATATATGGGGAATATACGCCCCCATTAACTGACACCAACTTGTAAGACCAATATATTCAGCTGGTAAACTGATTGCACAACTGCACAAGTAAAAAAAATAATAAATATTTTCATTCAAAGTGATCTGTTTTACCAACGTGTGTGTGAGTAAGAAGAAATAAGTCAAATATGACTCAATTGCTTAAGGTTTTAGAATAGAATAAATTAGAATAATACTCAAGCTGCTAAACATGAATTCATAATGACATGTGGATACAACATATTTTCTGGGAAAAAAATAAATAAAATTATTTACGGAGAATGTTAATAATTATACTAATTATCATTTGAATGATTAATTGATTTTAACAGAGCAATTATGCCAACCCCACAACGGTTTTAACATCGATGAGAAGGAATATTTTTAAAAATTTAAACACATTAATGATTTGTGAGTCATCATGGTTCTGATTTCCAACTTTATTTACAAATGCTTTTTAAGGGTGTGGTGACACAAAACAGAGTATCATAATATTGTCTAATTTCTGATACAGCTATATATTACCATGTCCATTTTAATCATACATACATCCTTACTACTTTGAGAGCCTATTTAAATAGGACATAGCCAGAGTCTTGAAAAGCTGGCAAAGGTCTATAGTATTCAACTGTATGTGTTTCTGTATACAGCCCCATGTGGCTGTGAACATGCCTCGCCAACATTATCAGCACAGATCAAAATCTGATTATAATGCAGAGAGATTCAGCTCAATCTGAACTCATCTTAATTTCATATGATGTGGTTTGTGAGATTAATTGATTTAGAGGGGGGCTTGGTTCAAGGGCTTTGATGCAAATCTGAATTAAAAAAAAAGAAAAGAAGCGCAGACGAGATTGAAAAAGCTGAGAATTCTTACACAGTTCATTCCCTGCAATTAAACCCCCGTGCTCCAAAATGAGTGAACAGATGATACAATAATTGGATTTAAATTAAAAAACATTCTGTAGCCTGGGTGGGTTAATGTGTCGAGGAAAATGCATTTTCAGCTCTGTCCTCCCAAACAGTTAGTCAATACTCTAAAGGCTGACATAAATCTTCAATACGCCTTGAACTGAGGGTTAGATGAGGTTGAACATGCTATTAGCACCTAGAGGAAATTCTACACTGTGCTAGGCTGCTCATGCTTGATTAGTTTTTATGTCCATTTTTATGTTAATCATAAGAGGGCACAGTCCCTTAAAAGTAGTTGGATTTTTTTTTTATCTCTAAAACTGCTTTAGGGTTTGTTCTGCCTGTCATTTTCCTGGGAAAAAAAATCTTCTCAACTTGCATGGTTGGTATAATGAAGTGGGTAACCCCATTACCCTTCATGTGGCTTTTGATTACCAGCCTGGGGAAGACCCTACCTCTCAAACATAAATTAATCTGAATAAGAGCATCTGCCTAATGAGAGAACTGTAAATAGGCATAATGTAAATGTCAATGCATTCTGCTTGTAAAATTGCTTTCTGCTAACTAGGGTCTCTGTGGTTACATGAACAGACTGAGCCTAAATTAAGTAAACCACATATATTATGGTGTTGTTGTTATTGTAAAGCCCTAGTGGACCAGAAACTGTGTTTTCTTTCTAATTAGGTTACCATTGTTCTTGCGCGTACATAATATAAAACTACTCCTCTTTAAGGTTATATATCAGTCTTTAGTGTTTTCTGTACACTCAGCCTTTACAGAACCATCTTCTCTGTTTGTCAGGACACTTAACAAGTTAAAACCAATGACCAAGAGAAGCAATCACCTGAGCTCATTTTTCAGCCTGCCATATGTCCATTTGTTCAAATGCCTATACCAGCATTCCCTGGATGCCCATTAGAAGTAAAATGAATAAGAAACTTAGCATTTTTAAGATGGCACCATATGGCTGCTGGATAATGTTACCAAAAGCCAATATTTCTCATGTTATGTGGAGTGCATCAGTAACCACAGCATTGGTGACTTTTACATGTGAGAAATTTCCATTGATGTGGAGGCAAATATTGTGTTTTAAGAGAGACGTGCTGCCATTAAAGTTATGTCTTTTCCAGGAAGTCTGTGGTCATTTCAGCATGACAGTGCCAGTCCTCATTTTGTATGTGCTTGGCTTTGTAGACAGAGTTTATATATGTGATTGATTAACCTGTCTGAGGTTCAGTCATGGCACATCATGTAGGTAAGACAAGATAAGGCAATGGTAACCAAAGATTTTTGCACAGCTGAAGCCTTGCATCAAGCTACAATCAGCCAAAATTCCACTTGTAAAAACTAAATAATTTGTTCCCAAATGATTAAACAGTGTAATTAAAAGGAAAGGTGATATATAACACATTGGTAAACATGCCACTGTCCCAACTTCTGGAGTGTGTTGGCGGCATCATATTCTAAATGTGTTTACATTTACAAAATACTATTAAGTTGTTTAGTGAGAACATTGGAAATCTTTTCTTTGTGATTTTGTTAGTTAAATAATACTTCAAGAGAATTAAAAAATTAAAATGAATTACTTTTACTGCATTTTACACCAAGTCACAACTTTTCTGAAATTAGAGTTCAGTGCTCAGCTTCAGTAGCGTAGTGGGCTGGGATTGTCAGGCCAAGAGCTGTTAGTCAAGGATGTTCATCATAATGCTGTAAGTAAAATTTCTGTAAAGTATTATCGGTAACTTTTATGACTTTTTCTAAATTAGTTTATATAATCATATTCTAAATTAATTCACGTATTCTTAATTCTATTGTCTGGGATTTTAGGAGTGGTGTGGTGGAAAATCAAATTGACACAAATCTCCAAGATGTAACTAAAAAGCCAAGACATATCTGATATCCATATTATGCCCAATAGACTTAAGACTTACATTGCAAGCAAACACTCTTCCATATTTTTCCATAAAAACATTCCCAAAATTTCTCTCAACTCACTCAGATCATATCTAGGTCACAGTGACTGGTTGATATGGTTTAGAGAAGGGTATGACTACATGCTGTGCTATAAAACTGAAAAACAATCGTCTTTGCCATTTTCACTAAAGCGTATGTCATAAAGACAGATTATATTTTGATTTCTGCCGTTTCTGTTTTTGTCCTTCCGTCTGATAATTCAAAAAGAAACAGTCGTTTTTAAACCTATATAAAGTCATGCACACAAAGAGATGGTAGAAGCCAAGACACCAGCTTTGTTGTCAAGATCATCTGCCTTCTGTCATACAGTGTTCTATCAAGAATTCTTTGCAACCTCCATGAAGATCCAGATTTGGTATGAGTGGGTTGTGAGAAATCACAAGAATGCATTTACAGAAAAGGTCAGGGTGACGATTTACTTATAGTGTTTGTTTACACCATTAGTCTCTGAGCTCTAGTTTAAGCCCAAACCTAAAGAAAATCATTCGGACACTACACAACAGCGACTGGTTGACTACTAAGTGGAAAATGGTGTACATTTCTGCTGAAGCTTTTATTTAAGCCAGAGTGTGCATAGCACACAAATAAAGAATTATATTTCATGAGCTCAAAATGCAGTATATCCAAAAAGAAAAGTGGAAAAGAGTATGGAATTCTAGTTTAATAATGCTCAGCATTCTAAAATTTAGTCTATTATGAGCACAGTCTAAATGACACTTTGCAGCAGGGTGCTCCAGTGTCATATAAAAGGTCTCAGGTCATTGCTACCCAGCTGCATGTGTAGTGAAGAGGCCACTGCCATTCTGAAGTCAACTTGGTAGAGGAAAATCTCATCAACTGCATAGTCTCTGGGCTTCTGACTGGAAAACTCAATTTCCTATTCTGCACACGGAAGCAGATCTTCATGGCTTTAATATGAGGGAGTGTGCGTGTGTGCTTTTTGTGGTTTCAGAGCTATTGATTTATTGACGTATTTATACTTCCTCTGTGAAGACATATAGGCGAGTAATATACATAGCATTGACTATACTATGATCCCTTGTTTAGTTAGTAGACCTAAGTACTATACAAATTACAGCAGCGGATCCATCCAGCAGATTCAGTGATTAAAGATGACTTCCATTACATTTAATGCTTGTGCTGTGTCTGCACATATACGAAAAAAAAATTCTATTTCTGTTTCAAGGAGGTCTTCCAAGATAAAAGGTTCAAACCTGCATACGTTTAACACAAACACCAAGACTTGACAAGGATTTTTCTTTTAAATTAATAAAATCTTTCAGACACTGAAATGGACAGTTTGACTCCAAAATATGACACCGTAAAGCTGCACTTTCTCCAGGTCTCTAAGAATAGCTCTATCCCCAGAGGATTTAAGGTAGGGATGATGATTTGACTGCAGGCTCAGCTCAATAAGAGAAAGTCATCTATTTTTCAGCAGGTTCTTCCCACTCCGCAATCAACAGGGCAATGTGACTGGCTTTTTCGATCATGTCTGAGTCAATTAAACAAACAATTCAGGCCAGGGTCCATCTGAGGCTTAGTCGCTGCAGAATAGGGCCACGCGTGGGATGCTCACTTCTTTATCAGTGCCTGGCCAGATGAAATTCTGTTCTGTCCCTTTTTTTAAACTGGCCTCACCAACACTAACTCATTACTCTCAGCCTCGTCAGCCTCATGCCTGGCTGTGTCTAGGCAACAGACTGAGTTCTCCCCCTCTGCTACCAAACCTGGCGGAAGTGTGAGACCTGTTGACATGAGGACAGAACACATGAGGATATACAATTAAATTAAGGGTGGAAAAAAATAGCCCAAATTTAAACATTTCCTGGGGTTGCGTTCACTGCCTGCATCTGAAAATAGACCAGGCTCTAGTTTTCATAAGCCCTCAGTGATGGCGATCTGAGGACATAATCATTGCAATGGACTTAGCTGACCCCTCAGTTTGCAAAAGAGGGCTGAACATGGGCAGGAGTTTAGTGCCCTATGAAAAATTTGATTTATTTGACTGCAGTGTTGTGGCATTCAATAATTGGTTTTCGCATGCTATAATTGTCCAAACCCAGGAATATCAGTGGAAATGGAAGCAACGCAGACTTCTTGTTGCTTTTGTTTTAACTGAAGTGTTATATGGTGGCAGGACTAGCAGAGATGGATGGGGCTAATCAGAGTGACAGCAGCAGGATGCTGGTTCAGGGGACAGCTCTGTGCTTCTGTCACTACACTACCACTGGTGATAGGAGCTGACACTCTGTGTCCCACATAGTGAACACTGACACTTAGTAGGGTCAAAACTGGGGTTTAGTGTTAACAACCATGAGACAGCAGCATGCTGAGCCTACAATAATTCAGAGCTGAAGCATACAAACAAAAGTCATTTCTAATCTGGTGTAGGCACCCTCTTGTTCAAATAGAGCTTATGAAAACGTTCATATCCTTCAGCATGTCTATGAATAAGACATTAGCAACAACATACACAGAATTTATTAAAGGATATTACTGTATATCATGATTATTATTTCAACCAGTGATGATATTAAACAAATTATCCAGTGTGACCTTTTTTTTTTTTATTTGCTTTGTCATTGCCTTTAATTCAACCATTGGCTTTGTACAAGCATTCTATTCTGCAGTAATCAATAGTAAAAATTAAGATGTATATAACATAAAAGATGTCATGTCCATGGCATCATGCACGTCATTAAAATAATGTGAATCAGCATTTTCCCGCGTTCACTCCAAATATCGGTCCACACTCCAACAGAAAGTTTATTGCTAAAATTGAACAAAAAAATCTGTTGCTGTTTAGCGTTTCCCAATCAGCAACCAAACCATCCACCACTCCATCCACATTATGATGACCTGAATCATTTTATTTTATTGAACCTTTAATTTAACCATGCAAGTCATTAAGAACATCCATCAATACATCCATTATCTGTAACCGTTTATCCAGTTCAGGGTCGCAGTGAGCCTACCTGGAATCATTGGGCGCAAGGCAGCAATACATCCTGGAGGGGGCGCCAGTCCTTCACAGGGCAACACACACACACACACACACATTCACACCTACGGACACTTTTTTTTTGAGTCGCCAATCCACCTACCAACGTGTGTTTTTGGACTGTGGGAGGAAACCGGAGCACCCGGAAGAAACCCATACGGGGAGAACACACCAACTCCTCACAGACAGTGACCCGACAGACAGTATGGGACTCGAACCCACAACCTATGCTAAGTGACTGCAACACTACCTGCTGTGCCACCGTGCTGCCCTCATTAAGAACAAATTCTTACTAAAAGTAGATCTCACTCAGTAGGCACCCCTGATTAAAGGCTAGAGTTCACAAAAAAAATATATATCTGTACACCTCCAGCTGACGCCCCCAGAAAAAGCATTAGTTGGGCACAGGAGTAGATTAGAAAACATTAATTTATTCATTCATTGTCTGTAACGGCGAATCACTGGGCACAAAGCACACCCTGGAGGGGGCGCCAGTCCTTCGTGGGGCGAAACCCAAACACATACTAACATCTAGGGACTTTGAGTTACCAATTCACTTACTAGCCTGTGTTTTTGGACCGTGGGAGGTAACCGGAGCACCCGGAGGAAACCCACGCAGACACAGGAAAAACAAGATTAGAAAATATGTTTATTGGCTTTGAGGGCATTCACCAAGAGTACTGAATTCTGTACTGTTTCTGCATAGACACTTCTAGAATGCCACATGTGGAAAACATTTAAAATAGACTCAAATTATATCTTTGATTTCATGTGCATGTTATCACCGCGATGCTGCATGACACACCCAGCCGGTGTGAAAGGCTACGCTGATTAATGTTGACACCGTTACAGTGTCTGGTGAACAGATCATGTACATAGGCTGCAATAAAATGCTCACTTGACTGGAACAAATGAATGATCCTGTAATGCTTGCCTGTGGTACTTTGTAGATTTTTTTTAACACTATATTATCATTTGTCTAGTAAACGCTCACAGACTTTTTAATTAAATTAATATTTTGAGTATGTGCAACAGTCCTGACTGTCAACAAACACAGCATATGTTTGCTAAGACCACAAAAAATAAAACTCATCAACTCTTCAAAGAGACCAATGCCACAGGGAGCATGATCAAGCCTGATCTTAGCTGATCATCCTCATCATCACCCCGCAAATCCATCCTGATCTTCTCAAGGCACAGCAAGGAGCACCAAGATACTGGCCTAATTTCCAAATACAACACACTCCATCTATCTCCTCTAAAATGCCACTGTGGCGTGTTCACTAATAGGGAGGTGGGTCTCCCAAGAGGTTTTTGCTCACACAGTAGTGACATCAGATTCCCACGATATGGCAGCTTCATTCCTACGAGGATGCAAAAAGAATAGAAACAAATGGAAAAGGAGAGCCCCCAGAGTGCATTTTTCACATGTTGCTTTAGGTAGCTGCGTTTCCCAGTAAAAACATGAAAGGCCAGGTATAATCTGTGTGTTTGTCTCTGTGTTTGCTCTCTGTGTTGAGGAAGCTAGGAAGCTATAAGTGCAGAGCAAGGAAAAGGGCAGGACAAATGAAAACACTATCTCTGAGCTTCCATGACCTTTATATTAAACAAAAAAAAAAAAAAGCACAAAAACGTAGGCCTCTGGCAACCGCCTACAAAAACCCAAATTATTTACTAATTATTTCAAAATCATTCTGTACACGATGTGCTGCCTTGCCATTGTCCCAGCTCCTGCTTTGCAGTGTGTGCATCAGCATGCACAGGGCAGGAATTTGACAACTTGACCTTTTGTGCGAAATTACTTTTGCCCACTCATTAGCATGAGGACTGTGATTACGCACTAATGCACATGGCAATTCTGGCTAGACCAATAAGTGTATCTTCCAAAAAGTGAAACAATGGAGGGGCATACAGTAAAATTATAGTGAAAATGTGTAAAGAGGCCCAATCACAGTTCTATAAGGTTTTAACTCCAGCCCCAGTGTAGCTGCTAACTAAAACAAAATGGAAAATGTGACAGAAGTTTCCATTTTGTAAAGCAATTTGCAAATGTCTCTATTCAATATCAAAGTTTTCTTTTTGTGTGCCTTTATCTGAACATAGATTTTGTGATTTCCTTGGCAAGCTGTGCCTTGATGAAGCTACAAAGACATTGGCCTACAGTCAAGTACACCCTCAAAATGTCTAACACAAAAACACTAGTTGAATTAAAAAATTTAAATAACTAAATACTCCTAGATTAATGTGTGGTTTTGTTGCTGTTACATTTACGACATCTTGTGAGTTTACTTTAAGGGTCACATATACAAACAATATATTTATATATCACACAGATATGTAAAATAATTTTAATTTTGCAACACTTTTTTATATTTTTGTTCAAGTGTTTTAATACGTAAACTGATTTAATATTGGATCTTCAGAATAATATTTCATTTTATTATTGTAACATTGCATCATGTTTTACTTCATGTTTCAGAGGACTCGCTTACATACGTCCTCTAAATGATCATTAAGAATAAACACTTTAAAACTGTGTGGCAACTTTTATATTTAATCCACACAAAGGAAACAAGCAAGTAAAATAACTATGACTTACTTTGTAGGGAAGAAACAGGGAATTGACACAGGAAATTAGACCAGCTGTGTCTTCTGCATCAGGCTGGCCACAGATAACTATCTGAGAGAGAGAGAAAAGAAAGGAAAAGAAAGGGTGGGAGGAAGGAAAGAAGGAAGAAAGGAAAGAAAAGGGGATCAGTTGTGCTTGTTGCAGTAATGAGGTAAGCAGGTGTGCTGGGGTACAGGCTGCCCTTGCCTGGACCTGCAGTTTGTTATTTCTCTTCTTCAGAAGACTTCTTCTAGCGCAGGTGAACTCCAATGGTCACAGCACATTTTCACAGCTTTTAAAATGCACTGGCAGAGGAGGAACGTTTGAGAAAATGTCTTCACTTGGAAACTGAATTGCAGCAAATAAAAAATGATTTTTTTAAAGAAAGCAAAAAAAACACGACAAAATAAACTAGCAAACTAAGAAATTGAAATATGGTATTGTTCTAAAATGTTTTACATTTAAAATACTGATAAAATACAACACAAATAAAATGTGCCATAAGATATGTACAAGGAACATTTTCCCACTATGCTGAATTCAGTGAATACACTTATTTTGACATAAAAAGGTACAGCAATGGTTTTTTGTGTTTGGCTGAACAGTCCTGATCTGTTTGTGTATTAATTACCTGTTTGAAAGTGTAGTGATGTGCCAGGAGGCCTCTGACCATCTCAGGGAGGGCAATTGGCACCTTAGTTAGTCTATCAGAAAAAGCAGTCAGCAGCTGTTGAGAGCGCTGCATCCATTCTCGATTGGCTGTCAGGTGGGAGAGGCGTAGCAAATTCATTGAAGACACAGAGTTTGCACTGGGTTCTGCCCCATCCTGATCTAGAAAGAGAAAATAAAAAGTTCTAACACTCTCATAAATAAAGTTTTCTTAAAGGTTTTTAAAATGTTTGTTGCCTTTGCCGTACAATTTGTGGAAGAACTTCTAATTATTAGAGAATTCATTTACGCTGTGCTTATATGAACTACAAAAGTCCTTCACTCTCAAAATCACATCTCCAAAACAAAACTCTCTAAAGAGGCCTCTGACAAAACAGGGAGCAGATATGGCATCACCTCAAAGAACCCTGTTTTTAAGAGTGAATACTAAGAGTAACCAAAATATTTGCCAAGGGACATTCAGATTGTTTTCTCTCACTCTGAAGGTATAAAAGCCATGCTCTGGAAAAGTTAAGTGTCATTGAATTGATAACTCAAATTATCAACATGACCTTTGCTCATTTATCACGCCTCATAGGGCTGAAAGTGCCTGATATTGCAGGTGAAGTGGCCAGTGGTTGTGAGCTGACTGGTTTTATCTGCTTTTCAGTGTTTATGTGGATGTATCCTGAGAGAAGTTTCCCATGCTCTGTGACCTCATGCAGACAGAGTTGGGGATAGTCTGGTGGCTGAGAGACGTACTGAGGTGGTGACTGACACAGAACACAACACTGCCCCAAACAGATGCAATCAAATAATATAATATAATTTGATTCTAGAATGTAGTTCCCTAAAACTCCATAAGTGTGAATAATCTGCAGTACGTTGTATATAATTCATTTGTAATTACATACAATTGGTAAAATTTAATTTTAAAAATTACACCTATAATCACTGCTGTGATATGCTCCATTACCACCCCAAATTACATAAATTATCCTGATTCTAGTGCTAGATTTCTAACCGTCAGCTGGAACCCCTTTATACATCGTGGTTGTGACAGTTGCTTGCCATTCCCTGCGGTTGGTTTGGTCAATAGTGTGGTATTATAATATATATATAATATTGCGGTTATTGTGACAGCCCTAAAAAAACAAACTGATAATAATTAATGTAAAATTCAGAATATCTTGAATTTGAAATGCAGTGAGCAAACTGTAGATAACACAAGACGTGATCATAAATACAGAAAATGTATTATTATTATTATTATTATTCTTTTCCCAATATCTTTATTTGATTTTCAGTATGATAGAAAAAAAAATGAGCAATGATAAAAAAGACAATTTAGAGAAAAAAAAAACCTGTATATGATGTTCACGATTGATTTTATATTGAGAAAATATATTATGAATTATTTCAATTCTTCTTTAATACTGTAGTCCAGTAATGTGACTTATGTACAGTAATGTGTTTAGACCAGTAAATAGTCCTTCATCAGTGGATATATGACACTGTTAGCTGGATATTTTTGGTTGGTGGATTATTCTCAGTCCAGCAGTGACACTGAGGGCTTTAAAACCTCCAGCAGCATTGCTGTGTCTGATCCACTCATACCAGCACAACACACACACACACACACACACAAACACAAGCTCTACAGAAAGAGCAAGATAACTCTATAGGCAATCATTCCAAACCACACACCGTCTCAATTCAAGGCACTCCAAATAATGGTGAAAAAAAACTGTATGCAAGCAGCAATCAACAAAACCCAGGTCCCAGAATGAAGCACGCTATCTGTGATTTGCTGGCAGCCAGAAAAAGGGAGGGTTACAAGCGGCTAGTTTTGGGCAGGCCGTAAAATAGAGAATGGCATGCGGTCTGGGAGGCAATCCGTCTTTCAGTGACAGTGTGCTGGAGGAACTCACTTCTGACACACTGCAGCACCACACAGCTCCTAATAGAACTCTATATGCCAGACTCACTATATAATGGCGCAGTCACTCTGAAAAGATGAAAAAATCTGTCTAACGTCCCTTTTAATTTATCAGCACCAACAACAAAAGCATAACAGTTCACTTTTTTCCCCTCTTCAGCCATATCTCACTGGTGTCAGTGTCATTTACACAGTGCCATCAGTCACAGGCCGAGGCATGGCTGTGAGTGTCTGTCTGTGTCTCAGTATTAGCAAGTACTTCTGGTTCTAAGTGATAATATAGACTCCAGCTATTCAGGACCTTAAACCGAGACTCCAATGCACCTGGCAAAAAATGCATTCACAGAAAAATGAGCTGAAACATTTGGAATTAATTTTTTATAACTAAAATAATAATATGCCAAACCTATAATTTTATGAAATGCTGTACAATTCCATCATAAATTTAGACTTCCTAAGGTCTCAGATATGCAGGTTACATTTACCAAAACATGTGCAGTTCATATTTATGTATCCATAATAATTTATTTTTAATGGACAAAATAACAGTGAGGGTTTATTTATTTTGCATTCCTTTTGACAGAAAATGAATTCAAAGAAACAGTATAAAAATATCGTGTTTGTTCCATGCCATCACTGTCAATAAAAATCTGATGCATCTCCAAAATAATAACTTTACAGAAGACAAATATTTTGTCATTTGTAATGTAAGTTAATGTAACAACATTGTTTTAAAAGTTGCATGCAACTATCAATTAAGCCCCTAAATCCTTTCCAAGTGACATTCAAAGTGGGCTGTAAATTTATACGTATGCCTTCATTCAGTATTCACAGCTTTATAAATATGCAATGAGCACCTATCACCCTCTAACCATCTGCATACAATTCAATCTGACCTGGCATGTCTCACCCTGAAACTTGACAGTCTTGATTCCTTATGTTTATGATGTAAGAAACTCTGGTGGTCTTCAATTCAATCTGAAATGCTCAGCAATGGCAGACATCTTATTTCTCTCTCATGATGCATCTTCCTAGCATAAAAACAACCACTACGTCCCTTGATCCTGTCCTTTTGTGATTTCAGCACCATATAAAGGAAACATGAACTTACGAGATTAAAAAGGGACAACTGAAGAATAAAGAAATGTGAGAATGAAAACAAAATCAAGAGTTAAATAAAACATTATAGAAATGGGATAAAGGTGAGACCAAAACAGAGAGTTAACTAAGACCACAAGACAGAGTGGTGCCAGAGTGATGAAGTATTTCACTGCGTGTGCTGGCATGCTATCAGCAGTGGGGTGATGGGAGTGCTATGCAGTGGAGTGATGCTGAACACTGAGTGACAGCAGGACATCTCCATCACTCTGTTCAAATGACTCACTCCCTTATACTCCCACACCCATCAGCCCAGTCAAGAACGCACAGCACACTCAGTCCATCCATGTCAAAGTCTACTCATTTTCTAGTTCCAGGTAATTAAATGAATTCTAGTTCATTTTCTATTTAATTACTAGTTTTACCTCTACAGTTGCACAGGTGGCAACCCTGATCAAACCATCAAACCATGGACCCCCCAGCCTCCCCCAGTCCCCAGGAATTCTGGTGGGTCTTCTGCTCCCATATCCTATGGAAGCTAAAGAATGCTGCATTAATCTGAGTAATATGCATAGGGAGCCCCTTGCATTGAATCTGGATGTGTTTTCTGTTGCTTGCCTTTTTGCATATACTCAAACAATTCACATAAACATTACTATTATATCTCAAATAACATACATGATGTATATGACCAGTGATTCTAACTTTTTAATCCAGTGTTTATGGTGTATATTACTAGAACTCTATTTGCCTCACCCTGTTTGAGGGACAGCAGCAATGTGGGGTCTGAAGGGTCACTGGAGAAGTAGCCACTGCCCTGGGCATCCCAGAAGAGCTGATCCTGCCTTTGCTGGAGTTCCTCAGCCCACTGTAACCACTGCACAGTCTGAGTGGCCTCATAGAGGTCCAGCAGACCACAGATCACAAAGGCATAGTCATCCAGAAAGCCTGCAATTGGTGAGGCTCTAGAGAGATGAGAAAAGAGTCACCATTGATCATGGAATATGACGGCGCCCTCTATAATTATAGTGTTCTTTGGCTTCTAATAAATTATTATTATTATTATTTTTACATAATATAGGACAACAATGCAAAAAAAAAGGGGAAAAATCCAAGCTTTAATTCAAGTGCCTTTATTTGGTGGGAAAAATAATATCACACATTAAGAAATAAATCTTTTGAATGAAATCATGTGTGCCACAATTATTGACACCCCTGGTGTTAGTACTTTATACAACCTCCTTTTGCCATCAAGCCAGTACTTAATCTTCTCCTATAACTCATCACAAGATGGGAGAATACAAAAAGAGGGATCTTGGACCATTCCTCTTTGCACAACCTCTCTAAATTGTCCAGAGTCCTGGGTCTTTTCCTGTACACTCTCCTCTTCAGCTCACCCCACAGGTTCTCTATTGGGTTGAGGTCTGGAGACTGAGATGGCCATGAGAGGAGCTTGATTTTGTGCCTTGTGAACCATTTTTGAGTAGATTTGGCCACATGTGTAGTGTCATTATCTTGCTGAAAGACCCAGTGACGACCCATATTCAGCTTTCGGGCAGAGGCCACCAGATTCTGATTCAAAATGTCCTTACAAGGTTCCCAGGTCCTTTGGAGGAGAAACAGGCCCACAGCATCACCGATCCTCCCCTGTGGGCATGAGGTGTTTTCTGCATACCCATTCTTGGTGTTACACCAGACCACTTAGAGTGTTTGTTGCGAAAAAGCTCTATCTTGGTCTCATCCGACCAAAGCACACGGTCCCAGTTAAAATCCCAGTACCGCTTGGCAAACTCCACCCATTTACGCTTATGAGTATAACTCATAAAGGGCTTTCTCCGTGCATGCCCCCAAACAGCTTGTTGGCATGTAGATAGCACCTAATGGTTGTTTGGGAGACCTCGTAACCCCAAGATGCTACCATTTGATTAAATTCTCTCACAGTGAGCTTTGCAGAACTTTTTACTTCTTTTACCATCCTTCTCACTGTTCGTGGTGGCAAGATACACTTGCGTCCTCTTCCAGGCTTGTTTGTCACAGTTCCAGATGTTTTGAACTTTTTGATGATTGCTCTGACTGTAGATAAGGGCATCTGCAGGTGAGTGGCTATTTTCTTGTAGCCATTGCCTGATTTTTGAAGGTCAACACTCATCTGCTTTACTTGAATAGTGTATTCTCTTGTCTTTCTCATGTTTAAGAGCGAATAAGAGAAAGAGGCCTCTGTGTAGTGCCATATTTATACCCCAGGGAAACAGGAAGTGATGAATTCCTAATTAAAGGTTCCTAGATCCACTTTATGCACTACAGTAGAATGACATAAATGGTTCAAATACGTTTATTTCCAAGAACTTGTTAAGGGTGCCAATAATTGCGGAGCAGAATGACCAATTTATGAGAAATAATTATTTCAGGATTTTTTGCAGGATATAATATAGTCAGGATTTTTTTTTTATTGAGTTGAAGGTTGCTTTTTTCTACATTTTTTCAGAGTGAGATTATGCTTCTGCAATTAAAAATTAATTTATTGTAAGGCTTTTAACACATTTTAATTAGGGGTGCCAATAATTATGGAGGGCGCTGTAAAAACAAGTACGTACAGAGTGTACAAATGGTTTACCAGGAACTTTGCAGCAAAATATACAGAAATAAAAAAGAAAAAAATAATTCAAGAGAAAAGCATTTCCTGTTTTTCTGAGACTGTAATAGCATTGTCAATGTAATAGAACAGGTTTGTTCATGATGTTCATGGGGGCTTTATGCATATTTTGTGTTAACTTAAAGGAACATTCTGGTGTTATGCTAAAAAGTAATCTATCATTTCTATAAATTTCATACTAGAAAAGGATGCTATAAAAAATGATGCAATTTTAACTCCCTTAAATATTTATTTAAATGACAAATCTGAACAACTTAATTATATTTTGTAAATATGCACACGTTTAATTTGATGTCTGCTAAACAAAACATTGAGAATTTATAGAACATTTATATTACATCACTTTGGAATATTATAAAATAAGCAGTAAATTGGTGACAGGTGAGTGTATCATGTCTGAGTATGAATAAAGAGCATCCAACAAAGCCTTAGACTTCGCAAACAATGATTGGTCGTGGTTCACCACAACATTTTTGAGGAGCCCATGTGGTTGGGTACATTCCTGAACGGCGCTTCCATTTATTCCTGCCATTTCTGTCCATCAAACCAGTGACATTTTTGTCCCACCTTACTTTTCTAAACTTTAGGCCACGGCTACCCCAAAATAATTTAGGTGTTTCACAACCTATAGTAAATAAAAATTAAGGAAATCTGAAGAAATCTCAGTCAATAGGGCAACGCCAAAATCAGTGCAAAATCCAACATCTGTCATATTATGTGGAGCATTATTGAATATGGCTTGGATGCCTTGCATATATTTGAAGGTCTACACAGAGGAATATAGTAGGATTTTAGGGAGACATGCTGTATGCTGTCCTCAAAGTGACATAATTCCTTCGTAAGTCTTCGTAAAAACAACGTGGGTGTGCTTGCCCGGCCTGCCTGCAATCCAGCTTTGTCTGCTATTGAAACTGTATGATGAATCATGAAGAGGAGAATCAGACAATGGCAGACACAGACTGTTCAGAAAGTGAAGTCTTATATCAGTATTAATCGCGGAATGGTAACATATTCCACTTGCAGAATTGAAACAATTAGTATTTGTATTTTTGTCAATGCTTTCGTGTTTGTGATTCTTATTTTATTTATTGCATTTTACAGAATGCTGCAATATTTCCAGAAAGGTTGAGTGTCATTTCTCATGTTGTTATATATTTTATAGCATAGCACAAGATGCCCAAGCCTACTTAATTTAAGAATCAATGGTTTTGTGACTCTGATGATATGATTTTGCTTTGTAACAGCCTCCCTCTTCACAAGAAGCTTTTCCGTATAATGTGTAGTTTTTTTGCCGTGCTCTTATATATAATACGCTACTGTAAATATTGGTAATGTGAAAACCTCATTGGTGGGAATGTGTAAGTGTGCATCTATGATCTAACACATAATTCTAATGATTTTGAATGCTTTGGAAGACTTGGAATAAAGGGAACACAGTCAAAACTTGGTGAAAGACATGTCTTCTGAGGATGTCAGTGAATTACATTTACATCTACAATTGTTGTCATATGCTCAGTATAAAGTTAATTGTAGTTTAAGGCCTTTCAAATATTCATATGGCCATCACATCAAGCTGGACCTTCTTTTTGAAGCTGTGCTTGTGCCAAATTCTTCCTGCCAAATTCAAACCCACACCCCCTGACACATTTTATGTGTCTGTCAGAGGTGCGGAGTTGGATTTGGCAGGTGTTTTTCAGACCGTGTCATTTCTTAATGCACAGACACCCTATTTTAACATGATTTTTACTCTAGAGTATCAACCGGAGCATGACACAGCTACCTCAGTGCCCGAGGAGCACATGGGGTTGGGAACATTCCTCAATGGCATTTCCATTTATTCCTGCCATTACTGGCCATCAAACCAGTTCTGTCCCACCCTACTTTTCTAACCTTTAGGCCACGGCTGCCCCAAAATAATTTACATCTGTATTTATTGCTTTTTTCGTTTTTTTTTAAACCATAAAAAAAATATTACATAATGCAACATTAAATGCTGCCTTATCTGAATCAGACTCTGTATTTGTGAGAAAAGTTTTAATAGTGAGAATCTCTTTATATCTGAGTTCAAGTACAAATCATCAGGTTTTCTATGAAAAATGCCATCCCACTCTGACTGGTAATTTTTTATTGTCTGCTTCTTGGTGCAACATGAGGATTTGGAAGCGTGCCCTTGGAAGAAAAGAGGAATATCTGAATCATCAAGCTTTTAGTAAGAAGTAGAGTTTTGAAGCACAAGATCACAGCTTCTTTGTTTTTTGTGCATGCTGGTCTCATGGACCATCTGTGCAATCCTCATGATTTCAAGGAAAGGAAAAGTCTCTTAATGTGCTAAAAGTGCAATGTGTGAAACAACGTTGTAAGGCGCTGATATCTTTGGAATATTTAGCATAGTTATGAACAGCAAAGCAGTAGCCAACATTTCCATCAGTGTAAGTGGAAAACCCTTCAGGCGTGATGTTTCTATCTCTATGAACATGAAACATCATCTAATGGCTGTTTTTAAGATAAGCTCAGATTTATTTTTCTGGGTCAATAAATATATCTTTAAATAACCAGAATGTTCATATGTCTGTTAGGGAACAGGTGTTCACTGTGAAAATGATTTTAAACGTGTAATGGGCTTTTTTTCCACCCCAAGAAAAAAAAAATCACTTAAATTACACAAATAGGGTTTGCAATTAATGGCCATTTTTACTGGAAATTACATAAATTAAGGACTGGCAATGAGCTGTGCAGAGTTCTACATATGGAGACATACACAGAATGTTTTTCTACATATGGAGACATACACAGAATGTTTTTCTACATATGGAGACATACACAGAATGTCTGATGAAATGTTGGAGAGTAGTAGATATCCGTTAAGGGCTCTTATAATTGTACACTTGAAAAACAAAGCCAGATCACCAAGGAGATTCTTTGAAGTTTAAAATAGGTGACTTTGTTGATTCAACTGAACATATCAGGGACTTTTCAGCCTCTGGTCCCAAGCACCTCTAGCAAGGTGTCATTGTTGGTGGCTGAGTGTGAGAGAGCTGATAGTGACAGGACAGAAGATAACCTTGTTGCTTGGAGAATGTAAAAAGCAGGTCTAGCACTTGAGGCAGCGTTCCCTTTTCCAGGTTAAAGAAATGTTTATATAACTGACATCTCCAGAGATGAGAGAATAGCTATGTTCTTCAAGAGGCATCTAAGAGGGGAAGCTTTGACCCTCCATCTGACACTGCCATGTCACAGCAGATATTAAAAGTTCATCTAGGCAACGTTTCAGAGTGATTCAGGAAACAGGGTTGCTTTCTTTGCTCTGTGAGGGAGGTTTTGCCTCAGGTAGATTTTGTTCACAACAAGAGCACTGGGTTCAGCGGAAAGACATGAATTTGTTTCTGTTTCTGCTGCTGAACCCAAGGTGGAGAACTGCTACTGAACTTGTGAAAAGACCTGTGAGACAGCAAAAACAAATCAAACTAGGGCAGTCAATTTTTAATGAACTGCTCTGTGCCTCGATTTTCCATTCCTTCCATCTCTTGAATCCCAGGTGGTGGATCCTCCTCAAGAAACACAGCTATTTCACAGCACAATCTCTTAATCTTAAAACCATACATCTATCTCTCCTAAGGAAACTGTGTATGATCAAGCAATCTTTCTGAATCAATACACACAGAGCTACACACAAGGTCTAAAAGGCGTATGAAAATCAATAAATGATTCTGAGCATATGGGAGATTTCCTTTGCAATTACAGTAGTAGAATGACCAGATGCTTCAGTTATAACGGAAACACAATACCTGGTCTGGATATCTTAGTGTAATATTCCTGTCACAAATTAATCACAGACTAATTTTATTCCATATATAAAAGATTGCTCATTTGACGACCATTGCAGGAAATGCTCCCTCCTTCTTACCAGAAATTAATACTTATACCCCTCAATGTTTGATCTAGCTCTTGAGAAGACTTTAATTTGCCATGTAAAATATTCACAAGGAGGAACAGAGAAAGGGAACATTTCCTTGTGAGGGTAAAATTAAGCGGCGCAAATACACAATCAGCAGACGTGCTACAGTCTCTCCTCTCCTGTAATTTAATCATCTCGAACCCGGCTGTGCTTTGAGAGTCTCGGTTATTACTCTCAGAATAAGGAAATCCTCCAGCGACAAAGCAGGGCAAATTAAAAACAACCCAACAGCCAGTACTTCAGCATCCTGCTTCTCTCTAAACAAACAGCACTTCACACAGCTACTCCTGAGAGCACAAATCCCCATACAGTAATCACACTATTTACAAAGACTTTCGATAGAAGACCCAGTTTTCTACTGATTTCTGTCAAATCATGTATTATGACATTAATCAGTAATAGCTCGCCATTGATTACCAGGACACAGCACTGCATGGACAGTTAGCAGCAGCATAACATTCAGTTCATAACAGATTTGTTTATTATCATGTCACTCAGCAACCTTGTCGTCACCTTGATAATAACCTACTGCTTTCTCTCAAGTTGGTTTGGTAACATCATGATATTGACCATTATCTTTATTATATGTTACACTATATCGGAAAAGAGCAAGTCTGGTCACAGTAGGTTCGAAGCCTACCGTGAATCATTGGGTGTAAGACAGGAACACACACGGGATGGGGCTAGTCCATCAAAAGAATCATACACTCACTCGGTCGCTCACACGTTCACAAGAAAGGGACAATTTTGAACAGTCAATACATCTACCACTATGCAGTTTTGGACTGTTGGAGGAAAGTGGAGCACTTGGAAGAAACCCACACATTCATTCATTCATTATCTGTAAGCGGTGGGTCCAGAGCCTACCTGGAATCATTGGGCGCAAGGCGGGAATACACCCTGGAGGGGGCGACAGTCCTTCACAGGGCAACACAGACACACACACACACATTCACACACACCTACGGACACTTTTGAGTCGCCAAACCACCTACAATGTGCGTTTTTGGACAGTGGGAGGAAACCGGAGCACCCGGAGGAAACCCACACAGACACGTGAAAACACACCAAACTACTCAAAAGGTGTGTGTGTCCCAGCAAGAAGCACTTTCACATTCGCCAAATATTTGCCAAAGCATGATGTATTATATTTTTATACAGAACATTTTATACAAGAGCACTTTTGGTGGGCTACAGTATCTTCCACATTTTGTTATCACATAATACCAGACACATAAAAGGTACTGTGGTTTAATTGATAATAACATTCTTTTAGAAGTAAAATATTAACTGTAGTTTGGTCCTTCTTATTCCCACTGCAGTGGGATGAGTATCAAAGAAATGGAGAAATGCCAGCTGAGAGGTGCCCACACTTTCACAGAATGAATTAAGGAAACAGCACAGTCTTCCAAGTGAAAATAAATGTGTCCTGCCAGTTTCACAGAAAAAAAAAAGAACTAAAAGATGGGTCAACTTGTTCCCTTGCGTAAAAGAACACAGCAACACAATAATGTTTGTCTCTAATCTATTTCTGCAGTTGTGTAACCTTATTTTGAGGCAGAGGGAGGTATATTACTTACGTTTGCTCTATGTCCACCTTGTCGCTGCTGTAGCAGGAGTGCAGTATCCGCTGACCCTCTTCATCCCACAGATGATCTCGGAGAAACCGTGCAGCCTGCTCTGCTCTCTGAAGCAGGGCCTGGTCCCCTAACACAGCCCCAACTCGTGCAAACCCAGACAGCATCAAACCTAGGATGAAAAACAGTTGTTGCAGAGTGAAAGCAAATAAACTCGACCGGTGCATTTCTACTAGAGCTACAACACATCAATTAAAAGCAGAGAAAACCTGTACATTCGAGGGCCAGACCAATATGAATATTTTGCCATCCATACCAATGTTAAGGAGCGAAATTGTCCAATAATATATTTGGCTGATTTACTTTTATTCAGAAATGCATATTAGAGTCGATTATGACAAGATTCTGCATATTTATGTCCCCAACATGCAATCAGCCGGTCAACACATTACATACTTTTTCTGGTGACACGAGTTCATTTTTACATTGGCCAAATGGTTGCCAAAGCACCATGTATTGTATTTTTATACAGGACAGAGGTTTCCACTGGCATTGGCAGAGAGAATTTGGCTAATTTTTCATTGGTGTTGCCCACATCCCACAAGTGCATGTTCCTTACAAATATGTTACAACAAAGAAATAATATACCAAACATGAATTTCCTAACTTTTTGTGCTAATGTGTATGCTCTCTAAATGAGGAAACAGATAAAACCTTGGTTGTGTGTTGGTAGGCCTTAACTCCCCATGTTAATATGCATTTGCTCTGAAATAGTGAGTTTTTCATAATAAAACCTCTTTCAGACAAACTAAGAATCAGATTTTAAAAAGAAAGTACATCACAAACTGCTTGCCTAATTTCATGGGTTAAAAACATTAGTACACCATAATAATTACAAATAAACTCTGTTTACTGTCCATTAATTTGCAACTGCAAATTTGAAAATATGTTGGTATGTTTTCATTTTCTACATAACTCAAACACAAAGCAGAAATTAATTTTTTAAGTAGTCCAGCCAGTGTAACTGTAATCACTATAAGCAGGTATGAGCTATAGTCTGGTTTAAGGATGACATGACTGTAAAAGCTGTGTTGAAATCGGAAATTCTCAGCAGCAGGGTATCTGTTCAACTGTGATGATTTACCAGAGGTAAATAGAGAGGAAAGTAGAATAAATAGAATAAAGTAGAGGGGAACCTATTTTTAGAAAAGAGGGGGTTTCCTTCACAAAGATACCTTAAATCAGGCTCTAGTACATTCCTATAACCTTGAAACAGTCCCAAAACTCATACTTTGGCTTAAGTGTATCAATGTAAGCCTATAAACTCTCAGTATATAACTACGTTTAACAGGGCTGCTCTACACAGAAAACACAATCCATAAAGATTTGCCACTGCTGCCACTCAGAAGCAAGGAATTCTGCTGGGATTTTTGATCTCCAGAAACACAGGCTGTGCAAGCTTAAGATCACTAACAATACGCCTGTCAGAGCATTCCATTAGCAAAGAGAACTGTGTGAGTGCCCCATCATCTCTGATTAATATGAATTACTTTGCAGGTAGAGATACGCAGTCTTAGTGAATTAGCAAAGTAATGGAGTGTAGCACACTAAGGACTGCTGTGATTAAACAATG
Source organism: Hoplias malabaricus (assembly GCF_029633855.1). Classification (NCBI taxonomy): domain Eukaryota; kingdom Metazoa; phylum Chordata; class Actinopteri; order Characiformes; family Erythrinidae; genus Hoplias; species Hoplias malabaricus. The sequence continues at coordinate 17,084,047 of NC_089802.1, forward strand.
TCTCCATCTTTCTTCAATTAAAATATCACTTCATTAGTCACTACAAGCACTGTTCGACATGTAGGGGGGCTCAGAAAAAGCCATGAAACCCTATGAAGGTTTTTGATAGCTTTTCACTACATAGGCACATGGTACAGAAAGCTTCTCCAAGAGCTTTCAAAAACTTGGCTCCACATTTCACAGCAAGCCAATCTCCTGAGAACACTTACAGCAGTGGTGCTATTAGTGAAAACAATATCACAGCTTTGAATTTACAACAGCTTTGTTGGCATACCATGATCAATAAGCAAGTGCGTTTGAGTCCGCAAGGGCTAAACCTTTGGCTTATTTTATTCATGCCTCAGCATTTCATTTATTAATTGATGGCTGTTTCCATTAGGCAACATTCTGTGGAAAGTAATTAAGAACACTAATTAGCAAAGTACATGGTTTTTCAAGCACCAATTCACTGGTGAATGTATTGCTTGCTTCAGTTAAAAGGATGAAGCTGAGAATGAAAGAGGGATTCATGGGGTACTACCATTCCAGGAGGCCAGGATTTTAGTGTCCAGATGAGGTTGAGGGCGTGCTCTGCGCACTTCAGCTAGTTTAGCCCTGGCACTGGTCAACACTTCTGACAGTCTGTCCACACTGAGGCCAAAGCGAGCAGCAGTGAGCTCCACAGAATAGCGCACTATCAACACGTTCTGGCCCTGCAGCTCACCATGTGGGTCCTGTATAGACCCCGAAAAGAAAAGACAAACACTCATCATAAACAAAGTAGAGCAAAGACATTTTAAGAGTGCTATATCAAAGAGCAGTCCATTTTGTTCAGGACACCATCTGCTATTTTTTAACAAATATGTTTTTCCCAACTGTGACCGTGAAATGGATAAGTGGAAAAGATGTTGATGTTTTTGCCCATCCGGGTTATTTAAAATATATACCTGAAGATATATCATGAGTAAAATAAGCAGTCAACATCTTGACTGAGCTGCTTTGAAGCAGCTTGCACATTGGAGGTGATATGTCATTAGCATTTTGCTACAGTAAAGGGAGACGCCAGATGTAGCCATGTACCATCTTTTGGTAAATGAATTTCATGACTCTACAGCAATGACAGAGACATTTTGGTTGCTAAATTGCTAAAGGAATAGTGGTGAGTCTTCATGCGAGCCATGTCAGCGAGGTGGAGCAGACTTCACGGTGTTCCAGCGGATTGTGGAAACTGGCAAAGTGTCATGCCCCCCATTCAGCTATGTGATGCTTCGAAGTTGACATTTCCCTTACGTGGGTAGAGAGTTCCTCGCTGATGACCTTGGTAAAGGAAGCGCTAGGTATCTGAAAGAGCACAGGCGTGGGAGAGAGCTAAAAGGTCAGCAAAGTAGGCACGACTAACACGGCCATGGTTGACAGTGAGATCCTCAGGTCTTTCAGTCTGGAAGAACTCTCACATGCTCGGGAATCTGACACTAAGGTGATCCAGGTGGTTGAAGTGGAGGCAACTGGAAATGATGGATTTTTTTTGCTAGAATTCTTGAAATAGTATTCACACTAATAGCAATCAGTAAATCAAATTCTTTGATGTCATAATTAAAAGTTTCCTGTTCGACATGGGCCACAGGAGTGCACATATGCACGGAGACACGAGCCTGAAGAGACACAATGCAGGAGAAAGGAAGGATGGAGTGAGAATATTTTTAAACAAAATAGTGGCTGGATGAAGCCAGAAGACAAACCAGAGTGATCTGTGCAGCTATTGATCTATTTTTTTTTTTTTACATGTGAACGAGACATTAGGTAGGTGAATGTTTGTTGAAAGGGGAGGTGTTGTGCTTGTTCACTTTTTAGGAATTAATCATAAGAAAATTTTATATAAAACCATCTATCTGGGAAAAAAAACATATGAGACAGCAGTCAAGAAGCCACTACTTAGAAACAGCCCAGTAAACCATTAGCCATTGATTCAACGTTGAAATAACGTAATGACTGCCGTCTAATCAACATTCTCTTAAGGTTGAAAATGAAAGTTGAAAAGATGTCCAAACACAGACATTGAAAAGACGACTATTAGACGTATTTTGGACGTCCATTCACGTTATTAATTGGTGCCGAAATAAATTACTTGTATAAAATGCGTTTTGGACGTCCACTGACGTTATCGATTGGTCACCACTTAACTAACTTATTAAGATGGAATTTGGACGTCCATTGACGTTTAAAATATGTCCTTGATGGACAGACTACTTTAAGACCTATTTTGAACGTCCAGGGACGTTCATTGTTTACTGGGAGAAACGCAAAATTTTCTCAAACAACAAATTGCTGGTTTCCCCAGTGGATAAATAAACACTAAAATTTTGGATATTATATTAAATGTTTGATATTTCTGTGGCATTTTCTATTAAGAATGTTTAATTTTCGTCCATGACAGTGGTAAATATTTTATTACCCAAGTGCAATATTTAACTAGGAATTAATAAAAGAACAGTTTCTGATTTTAACATAGTAAGTCATACAGTACACTGTAACGCAAAATAAATAAATACATTTTAACATGTTAACACTTTATATTTTCTCCAGAAATCATCTGCACCTGTTCAAGCTCAACATTGCCTTGGTCTTTCACACCATAATGATGCATGAAGATGTCAGCTTGTGTCGCACCCCCAGTGGCCCCCGCCACTGTGTCCGGGAGCAGTTCTCTGACCTCTCCAGCTGTCCACACGCAGAACGCACCTTCTCTTTTCTCACTGGACTCAGGCGTGGGCAGCGAGTCTGCATCCTCAGCGCTAAAAAAGCCTCCCATCTGTAGGAGGCAGTAGTGTGTTTAACAATCACATGAGACCAAGATCTCTACTTATTAATTAATCTACTAATTTAAAAGTATTTTAAACATTACTTGCATTGTGCATTGTATTTTCCACACTTAAGTGACCTCTCGGGTCACATTCTCTAACACTGGTATTTTCAATGAACAAGAATTTACAAATCGGAGCACAGTAAATTAGAATCATGATGAATTCTGTTAACATCTAATTAGTCAATAAATCATTAAAAAAAATTCTTATCATTCAAAAGATTTTAATTGCTCTTTTCATTCACTGACATCAGCTCATTTATCATCACGAAAGAGCCATTATGCTGCAGCACTGCTTGTATGTGGCCTGACCTCAAAATGGACCTTGTCTAGTAAGATTTTTCAATTGTGCTGACCCAGCAAAGACATAGGAAGCAATTACTAATAAGTAGAAAGATGGCCCACCTCGTGGCTGAGGTCTCTTGAGACGTACTGCAACACATCGAGGGCCACATCTGAGAACAGGCGCTCTCCAGACACCTACAGTGAGAACCACAACAGGACCACATCAGGGATAAAGAAGCATAAAACAAACTGCTGAGATATCATACTTCTCATAGAGCACTGACAAAGGAAAAAAAAAGAATCTGGTTCATTTGGGCTTACACCAAGTGAACAAGGAAAGCCAGAGGCAATCTGTCTAATGATTTAACACTACCGTTTAGACATTGTAAATCAAAATAATTTTACATATATGGACGAAAGAACTACTTGGAATAACATCTTTTTACATGTTTTTCATTGTCGCAGTCACACAGCTGCCGGGACCTGGAGGTTGTGGGTTCGAGTCCCACTGTCTGTGAGGAGTTGGTGTGTTCTCCCCGTCTCTGCGTGGGTTTCCCCCAGGTGCTCCAGTTTCCTCCCCCGGTCCCAAAACACACGTTGGTAGGTGGATTGGCGACTCAAAAGTGTCCGTAGGTGCGAGTGTGTGAGTGCATTTGTAAGTGTGTGTCGCCCTGTGAAGGACTGGCGCCCCCTCCAGGGTGTGTCCCTGCCTTGAGCCCAGTGATTCCGGGTAGGCTCCGGACCCACCGCGATAAGCGGTTTTAGACAATGAATGCATGACTTAATGTTTTTCATTGGACAGTGACGAGACATTTGTAATCCCAAATTTTGAAACTTAGTTGGAACCTTAATGTATGCACTGTGTGCAAATATGAGCATTTGGAAAAAGACTAAGGCAGAGTATGTCACACACTTACACACAACCACACACCTGGTATGCAGTGATGTAGGCCACTGCCAGCTGGGCCTGATCATACAGCATCTTCTCAAAGTGGGGCACATGCCAGGAAGAGTCTGTGGAGTATCTATGAAAACCCTGAGGTTTAAAAAGCAAATAAATAAGACAAAAAATGAATGGAACATGGTAGAGTTTTATTTTCTAGGATCTAGGCAGGCTGTGGATTACCTGAGCTACATGATCATGAATTCCCCCTAATGCCATCATTCTGAGTGTGTGGAGAGCCATCTGCAAAGCCTCTGCTCCCTCAGTGGAGGTTCGATTTACTGCCCAGTATGACATTAAGAACATCAGGTTCACTGTAATACAAAAACATATAGGGTCAATGTGCATGGAAGTACAGCGCTGAGAAAAAACCCATGCAGTGACATTTATATAACCTCATAATACATACAGTCTAAACAACAATCATTCTTAAAAATCTGTCAAAGATCCTTGTTGATTTTGGTGTGCACATCTATCTGATTGTCAGCATATGTTTACCTGGGGTGGGGAATTTGGGTGCATCTCGAAACCCTCCATACTCCTCTTCATACGAGTGAGCCAGCTGCTGGAGACATCTGTTGGCAACATCTGGGCCTGATGGCAGGGTTTCTCCTGGGTTGGCTGAGATGGATGTGCCCTTCCTCAGAGCGTCCACCACCCTTTCTCCACTGGTTTCCAATGCTTCTCTGTTATTCTGCCACTGAGAAAAGTACAACCTGCCACTAGAACTCTAGACAAAAACTTCAACATCTAATTGTTTCTTTAATGAAACTTCAACAAGAGGTGTCTGGATTAAACTGTTTCTAACAAACAGGTCTGATGTGACACTACAAGGAGTACCTTTAAAATATGATAACACAAATCAGATAACATACACTGTACCTGTTCCATAATCCGCATGAGTACAGTTTTAAATCCAGGTCTTCTCCCACTGTCTCTAGGAGGGAAGTATGTCCCTCCTATGAATGGCCTTAGTTCTGGAGTAAGCCACACACTCATTGGCCAGCCACCTCCTCCACTAGTTGCCTAGACATGAGAAAACTAAATTGATACACTCCAGAGATCATTTTTAACAAGAATAATACTGTCTAAGGTTAAGTTATTTCACTCTGATTTTATGGCGGTCCAAACCTGCACAAATGTCATGTAGACTTTGTCAACGTCAGGCCTCTCTTCTCTGTCTACCTTTATGCAAACGAAGTTGTCACTTAGTATCTTCCCAATTTCCTTATCCTCAAATGATTCTCTCTCCATCACGTGACACCAGTGACAAGTAGAGTAACCCACTGTGACAGAAGACAACGAACCGTGTAAAAGACAGAAAGACCAAGGTTTTTAGCTCATCCTGTGACTTAGACAGTTACCTGATAAGAAAATGGGTTTGTCTTCAGTTTTAGCTTTATCAAACGCCTCTTTACCCCATGGAAACCTGAGACAAACAAAAGATACGAGCAGAATGAACCAAATGAAAGGATTTCAACAAAACATTATAAAGGAGCACTTAAAGTGACATTAGGCAAGATAAGGGATTTTGCTCCTGGGGCTCCCCCTAGTGTAAGTCATAGTTACAGCACTATACTGAAATCAGTGGGGGAATGGAGGGATGGGGTGGTTTCATACCCTACTTTGAAAGTTACATAGTAAAGTTTCTGCAGTGCTGAGCCTGGAGTAGCAACAACAGAGGCTCTATTCACCATATTACAGCTCAGTGGAACATCACAATGATTCTGAAGCTGTCGTTTTAAGGGAAAAATGATTGGTTTACGGTTAAGGTATTGTTCCTTTAAAACAGCTCTAGTATTCAGAGACTATCCTTCATGTATTTACTTTCCCTGACCATGGAAACTATGCATGTTATTAGATTTTCATGACACAATTTTGATATAAGGTACATTTACTTGAAAAATTAAGGAGGCACTTAAAAGAAAATAGGTGGAAAATATCTTAAGTATCCAAACTGGTGTTCTAAAAATATATATTTAAAAGATACATTAAATGGGACTCCTAATGCAGGTGCAGGATCTGGTAGACCACTGTGTCTACTCATCTTTAAGGCTCACCAGTCGACAGGGTTGTGCGCATGCTGCAGTAGGTAGGGCGACCTCTCTTTACTGAGACGATTTGTGTGTTTTGGCGGATGTAATTTCTCTGGCCCGTCACCCCCTGATGATGCCATGCTGAAGCAGACCGTTCCAGGTGACCTGTTCAACAGTGGTGTGTTATACTCTGTAGACAAAGGTTTGTGGATGCCTGCTCATTCTAAAATGAATGTGGTTAACAGATAGTGTGTCCCTCCTTTGCTGCAGTAACAAGCTTAACTCTTCTAGGAACAGGACTGAGAGGATGTGTTTACATTCAGCCTTGAGAACATTACAGAAGTCAGGCATTGATGTTGGAAGTGTAGTTCTCCAACACAAATGTCACTGCATCTCATCTCAGAGGTTTTGGAAGGTGTGTACATATTAAACAGTGAGAGGAGTGTTTATCCCTGCACATTTGGACATTTTGAGTTTGTCTTCTTATGCAACTGCTCTAGAGCATGTCCTTCTATTGACACTACTTTTTATGTAATTCTTTTTTTAATGAGCATAATTAAACATCTGTGTCAGTGTCCAAATTATAGGAATTTTCTTATAAGTAGCTCACTGCTGTTAATCTGCATCTTAGCAAGCTAGCTCCGTGCCTGTAGATAGATGCTGACTTAAGCTAATAACCTAGTTCTATTTCTTGCCTTATAACAGACATTTAAGACGCAAGTGGCCATTTTGTTTTGATTATCATCTCTTTTACTCTAAAGCTGGTTTTTCCTGTGAGCCGTAGCTACGCAAAGCCTGTAGAGTATACTTTGTTTACCTCGGTTAGCCACTGATAAGAGGACATTTAGCGAGCTAGCCTTCACCACACACCGTCCTCCACTTAGCAATATAGCTCCCTTACCACGCCAACCCAAACACTTCACGGAAAGTCTGTTTGTTTTTACCTGAAGCTACCCTGAGGGCACCTGAAACTCAGGTGTCTGGGGTCTCTGTCAGAGCGGAGAGTGGGCGTGTGTTCAGAGCTCCGCTTGTTAAAGAGAGACCTGCTCCGAGCTCGGTCTCTTCTCAGAGAGACTCCACTGAACAGTCCCGACAGTCCGAAAGGCCTGGTGGAGAACGGTGAACGTGTCCAGATAAGTCTGAGCATAATATAAACTCAAACACAGTCCAGTCCGCAGCGCCTCTCCAGCGCTGGACTCACACAAGGAGAATAGAGTTCCCTGCAGTTCAAGATTCTACCACACAGTGGCGCTACAGGACACCAAACCACACCAACCAGCCAGTTAGAGGTTCCATAAAAACACCCATATTATTCCTTTTCATTTTCTAACTAGTACAAAATAAATATACAAACAAATAAATATAAAAAAAATATCAAGAACATGTCAATGCTAGCAGTGTAACGTGTATTCTGTGCGTGAGAAAACCTGTTTGAAATGCGTTCAGCATTTGAGAGGCTGTTTATTATGTGTTTTTCCTGCTTGGACACTGGGGGTCGCCTTGACTAACGCAATAGGGCATTGACCGAGGACTCAAGACCTAGGTTGGTGAGCTATATATGCAGAGCACATACGTAGAGAGTTGTGAATGTAGTGCCTTGCCCAAGGAAACGTATTGCACGGTGTAGTATATTTTCCAAGCAGGGAACTGAACTCAGTTCTGCTGCTGGGAGACAGCTGTGTTACCCACTTTGCTACATCAGCCACTCTGTGTGTGGTGTTTACGTTATTTTATGAACCATAACAAATAGTTTTGCCCTATGTAAATCGCTTTATTCCTAAGATTAAAACTGTGTGTGTGTGTGTGTGTGTCTAGAGGGGGCCTCTAGGGGGCGCCAGCAGGAAAAGGGTGACCCGGAAGTAGAGGACTGTGGAGGCTGGTCGTGTTGTGTTCGTAAACAGAAGAGAGAGAGAGAAGCTGAAGATGATGGAGGTCGGAGAAGACGAGCTGAAACAGCTCGAGTATCTGTCTCTGGTGTCTAAAGTATGTACTGAGCTCGACAACCACTTGGGGATCAGCGATAAGGACCTGGGTGAGTGAACGGACTATGTGGAGTTAATACGTGGGACACTGCTGTGGTGTTTCTCGGTGACTGCGAGGACCCGCCGGGAGCTCGGCGGTGATTTAACTCTCTCTAACTGTTAACTGTACTGTCGGATCTGAGCTCCAGTATACAGCCAAGGGTTGGCTGTAAAACACAGTAGACCATTCGTCATTTAGAGTTTCTAGTGTGTTATTGCCCGCTGCTGTACATAATCCGCAATGCACTTTGTTTATCTGTTATGTTAGCATCGTGCTAGCAGCGCTAGCCGTGCTAACGGTGAGCTCCAGTCTGATGTGACTCTTTTTTTAGTAACCTAGCTAATGATTCTAACTTCTTCTCACAGCTAGAAGTTACACTTTCATCCAGAACGGGTTTATAACTAATCAGCAGATCTTAAACTTAGTCAGCTGTTGTCCTGGTTGATTATTTTCACAACGCTAACGTCGACTGAGCCGTTGTGGCCTAAACTGGCAATGTTGTTTAGGTTATGATGAAACTTCGTGTAATTACACGGTGTATTCTACCTCAAAAATCGCACATATTAATACTCTACAACCATTGTCCACTTTAGTAGTCCCATTTGCTATGTAGGACTACATATTTGTGTAATTATAATACAATTACAAACATCTCCATCTGTTGCTCTGCCACCACTGGTTGAGGACTAGAAGATGACCAACTCAGTCTGTGCAGATGAGCTACTCTCCTTGACTTTATAATCTACAAGATGGACCCACAAGTTAGGAGTGTCCCATAAAGTGGTCAGTGAATGGGCAATGTGTGTCTTATCCAAACGCCACCACCACATCACTGTTACTGCGGTGTTGAGAACGTTTCACCAGAAATGTATCACTCTGCAGCAATTTTTTACATGTAGTTATAGGTTTGTTTGTTCATCCGTAGAGATAGCATGAGATAGCATGCTACTTGTTTATGAAACATGCATTTTGTAAATATTAACATGTTGTTTATGTTGTTTACAGCTGAGTTTGTCATTAATCTTGCGGAACAAAACCCAACATTTGAGGGATTCAAATCAGTGCTGCTTAAAAATGGAGCTGAGTTTACAGTAAGTCTGTTGTTTGTATATAATGTTGGCTGAGAGGATTGCTGCTGTTCTTATTTAGTCTAGTCATTTGCCTAAACTGGTTCTAGGAAGTAGAAAAACAGTTATCTTTGGAATATCAGAAGAAGTAAAAAAAAAAAAACGTGATCTGTTTCTAGTGCACATGTGATCTGCTGTTCTCTACTGGTATATGAATGTGCAGTGTATTACTGGTTCATATTGTTTTCTGTCTTTTAATCTGTACAGGACTCGCTCATCAGCAATTTACTCCGTCTCATCCAAACTATGCGGCCACCAACTAAAGCATCTACAAGTAAAGGTTTGTTGTAAATAGCGTAGAAATAAAACATGTTGTGATTATTGAGATTGACGTTATGAATCAAAATCATGATGCGTTTTAAATTTTAGAGTGTGTTTTTACCTGTCATGTGTCATGCAGGGTCTGAGCCTGTGGTCAAGCCAAAGAGTGAGAAGGACAAGTTGAAAGACCTGTTTCCGGCTTTGTGTAGACCAGACAACCCCAATACAAGAGTAAGTTTTTCTTCACTTGATTAGTTCTTCCAGCTGTTTGAAATGTCCTAAAGCACCACAGACGCTAATCGTTTTTTGTTTAATAGACCATGCTTGATGAAGATGATGTAAAAGTAGCAGCTGATGCTATGAAAGAGTTGGAGATGTTCATGCCAAGTGCATGTGGGCCAGACTCAAAGAGCAGCAAAAAAAGGTGAGATTATTAGTCCTTACCAGCAATAAAAACGTGGGTGGAGTTTATCTTTACTTTTTGAACAAGCGTATATTGTAATCTCAATGTAAACGTGTGGACTTAATGTTTGTCTCTATGTGTGTTAAACCGAGAGTGGAAAAATACACCATGATACATCATTCTGAAGTCTGTGCAGCTACATGGATTTTTACAATATACAATGTGATTTTCAGATCTGATGGTGCCAGCAGCAGCAGCAAGAAAAGTCGAAGGAGCCGGAGTCGAAGTAGAGACAGAGACAGAGACCGGGACAGAGACAGGGACAGGAAGAGGCGCCACCGTTCACGTTCCCGCTCCCGCTCTAGATCTCGCTCTCCAGAGAGGGAGAGAAGACGCCGGACTCGGTGGCACTCCCGCAGCAGGTCCAGAAGTCCTGGTCGAGGAGATAGAGATAAGGGGTCTGACCGCTGGAAAGACAAACACGTGGACCGTCCACCCCCAGAGGAGCCGTCAGTGGGTGACATCTACAATGGCAAAGTGACCAGCATCATGCAGTTTGGCTGCTTTGTTCAGTTAGAAGGCCTGAGGTTAGTCACAATAATGTGATTCAGCAGGTGTTTCTGTTAGCATTCCTCATGTTGACGCTAAGAAGAAAGATCACATGCTGTCATGCTGCTTGCAGTTGATATTATCTCCATATATTTTAATACAGGAAACGTTGGGAAGGGTTGGTTCACATCTCTGAACTTAGGCGAGAAGGCAGAGTGGCCAACGTGGCAGACGTGGTCAGCAAAGGTCAGAGGGTGAAGGTTAAGGTGTTGTCCTTCACTGGTTCTAAAACCAGCCTTAGCATGAAGGTAAGAGGAAAAACAAACCAATCTGAGGTAGTTACATACCTATGTCTGTTAATCCCCTGTTGATTTGGATGTACTAATGGCTGGCTTTCCATGCCTTTATCAGGATGTTGACCAGGGCACAGGGGAGGATTTGAACCCTAACAGGAGAAGGAATATTGGGGGAGAGGGTCAGGAGGAATCAGCCATGAGGAACCCAGACAGACCCACCAACCTTAACCTGGGTCATGCCCCTGAGGTAGAGGACGACACGCTGGAACGCAAAAGACTCACAAAGATCTCAGATCCAGAGAAGTGGGAGATCAAACAGGTGTGTGTTCACACATGCATGAATTCTTATTGGAAGAGTGTGTTAATTGTTTTCTGTTGTACCCTTTTTCTCGTGGTGGCTCTATAGTAATGGGCTTACATCAGAAAGGCAACATCATTACATGCCCAACCCTCTGTGGCACAGGTTAATTTTGGGATTTTGTATAGTAAACAGCGGCTGGCTAAATGAGCATAGATATAAACATTTACAGCAGTCGTTAATCCAGCAAACACATGACAGTTACACCCTGGATAAATGTAAAGCCTTGTAAAACGAGTTGTTTTTAAATCAAGTTTTAAACCACAAATTTACTAGAAGTTAAATCCCAGGCTGTTAAATGCATGTTAAAATTAAATGCAGATACATGGCATGTAATTACCACTAGGTGGTAGCATTGTCTTCTCAAGCACAGACTGTGTTGTATTTTTGACCATTGCATCAGTAATAGTGCAGGTTATTTATTTTTTCATTATGTTTGGTCCCTAGATGATTGCTGCCAATGTCCTTTCCAAAGAGGAGTTCCCAGACTTTGATGAGGAAACTGGGATCCTTCCTAAAGTTGATGATGAAGAAGGTATGTTACAGTGGTTTCTCTTTACGTTGTAGTACAATAATAATAGTGCAGTCGCTACTAAGTGAGTCTGATTTACTGAGCCTTCAAACAGAACTGTTGTATGTTATTCTGTTTGAAGTATTTCCTCACCATATGTTTTTGTGTCTGTCCCTTAGACGAGGACCTAGAAATTGAACTTGTGGAAGAGGAACCACCCTTCTTGCGAGGACACACCAAACAGAGCATGGATATGAGCCCTGTGAAAATAGTGAAGGTCAATACAAAATTCTGATCAGAAATTGCAGTATGTATGCTATTTTTTTCCCTCTAGGTCATTGTCACTTACTCGTTATTTTCTTTTTTTCTTTCAGAACCCTGATGGCTCTTTGTCTCAAGCGGCAATGATGCAGAGTGCTCTGGCTAAAGAGCGACGAGAAGTGAAGCAGGCTCAGCGAGAGGCTGAGATGGACTCCATCCCCATGGGCCTCAACAAGCACTGGGTGGACCCCTTGCCTGACGGTATAACATGTGTCTCTTTTTTTTCATGTCACTGTTTTAGGTGGATAACTGTAATGAAAAGCAATAGAGTACTACAACAAAACGTGTTCCATTATGTCTCATTAGTTAAAAACATTTATTCTGTATTTCAAGTAAAAGTTGCCACCAGGGATTTATAGACAATTGGTCTTTTATTTTAGTGTTTTCCCTTCCTGTGTATTCAGTGTGTGTTGAACTTTTAAAAAAGGGAATATTGTAATTGTGCTTTTCCACCGCATGTCTCAGGCTAGACACGACTCAAAACGGCTCGCTTAAAGCTTGTCGCTTGTCCACCATCACAGCTCCCCTGCGAAACAGAGCAGATGGCGTCGCAAAACCCTGCCTCTCAGGAATTGCTGGCTTTGAAAACCACAACAACTGTTGATGTAAAGTTTTTGTTTTTTGGACTAAACATGGCTCCATGCCCCAGTTCTCACAGATCAGTTTTAATAGTTACACATTTCAGCTTTTACTGGTAATTTTCATTGGCCATGAGCCAAAGGAGCATATAAACTTTTTCAAAACACCTCGAGGTAAAGTTACGGGCTGCTGTTTGAGTCCGATGTAAATAAATGTGAAAGCTGCTGTAACTTAAGAGGTTTTATAAGCGACATGTCTGTGCTGGATTTGAAAGAGCTCTGCATTTCCTGGTGGTTGACATGGCTCTGGCCAATCAGTGCTCTGCAAAGTTTACACATCACCATTTAGTACCTACTTGGCACAGTTGGAACCCCGAGTGAGCTGGGTCAAATCGAGTAGAGTCGTGTAGTTTCCATGCAATGGAAAAGCACCATTACATAATCTTGAGCTTTAGCCCCCTGCAGCCTGACAGACCTCTCTCTGGTAGAGCAGTGTCTCTGATGGCCATCTGGTTTCCTGCACCCTTTTAAAAGGGCGGATGGAGGATTGGCTGTAGTTATCTCTGCTCCCTGTATACCCTCTGGCCTGGCAAGAGTCCATCATGTTAGTTTCTCAATAAATGCACTTTCCTTTCTCTCCACACACTTCCTCATCCCTCCTCCTCCACACAACACATACAGCTGATGGAAGGCAGATTGCTGCCAACATGAGAGGCATCGGCATGATGCCCAACGACATCCCAGAGTGGAAGAAACACGCTTTCGGTGGCAACAAGGCCTCGTACGGGAAGAAGACACAGCTGTCCATCATTGAGCAGAGAGAGAGCCTGCCCATTTACAAGCTCAAAGAGCAGCTCATTCAGGTTTGTACCTTAAAGATCACAATAAAGAAGTTTCAGCTCTGTTGAAGAGCAACACCAGATAACATTTGACAAGCCTCATTCTGAGCTAAAGTGTTGTCATGTTATAATTGAGTTGAACCGCAGAATATAATGCTAGCTTAATTTACCAGAAATATACTAGGAAAGCTGGAGTAGGTAATTTTGTAGAAATCAACAAAGCTATACTATTTTTTTGACAATATGCAACTGAAAGACCATACTTTGTGTGATAGGATATGAGGATGAAGTAGAGAATACTGATAAAATGGTACAAGGCCATGTGAAACATCAGCAGAAGGATTTAATAGCTGAGGTGTTGTGCATTTGGAAGCCAATGTAACTAGTCAAGGATTGGAGTGATGTGAGCAGACTATTTAGTTGATGCCAAAACTCTTGCTGCATAATAGTCAATATATTACAGAGAAGGAATGCAGCACATTGTTTTCTGCTTCTTTCTTTTGTTTTTTCTTAACTAACTTGCTAGCTTTCTAAAACATGTATCTCCAAAATAGCAACTCAAAAGGAGAAGGAAATAAACTGTCCCAAATTTCATTGGAAGTTATTTTGGAGCATTTCTATGGGCCCATTCATCATGATAGTTTTGCACAATGTGAAGGACAGTGTGCTGTGTTCAAATGATGTAGTAGACTAAAAGGTATTTTGATTGGACAGTGGCGATGTGCAGGCTGCAAAGTGTGCGCAGGCCTTGAAGTACATATGTAGACGCCAACCATTCATTTCATTCTGTCTGAATGAACCGTGGTTTTTACAGCCCTGCAGCTTCAGCAGGAAACATTTTTTAATTATTATTATTATTAGAGTACTGATTTATTTATTGTGAAGTATAATATGATGGTCGGGACCTTGTTGCTGAAACATAAGCTAAACCTAAAATCTCCACTCCACTATTCCTTTTCACAAGCCAGTGAACATACTATCACTTTTACACTCATAACTAATCAAAAGTAAGCAGGATGAAGTGTCTAGTTGTATATTCACTACATTTTTCTCAGTAATGTTATCTGTGCTTCTCTTAGCTGTATTTGAGATCATTTCAATCCAAAATAATACATGCTAGAAAAACAGGAAACATGTCACATGAAGAAATAATTATAACCCGTTTCTCATGTTGTTGCAGGCTGTTCATGATAACCAGATCCTGATTGTGATTGGGGAGACAGGCTCAGGGAAGACAACTCAGATCACCCAGTACTTGGCTGAGGCTGGATACACTACACGTGGAAAGATTGGGTGCACACAGCCCAGAAGAGTGGCTGCCATGTCGGTGGCTAAAAGAGTGTCTGAAGAGTATGGGTGTTGTTTGGGGCAGGAGGTAAATACTGGTGAAAGCATTACACTGTAAAGCTGTTTAGTTGTGCTGTTGTCAGTTATGCCTTCATTTATATAGAGGATATAAACAACAACCGTTTTCTTCCTGTGAATGTAGGTGGGATACACCATCCGTTTTGAAGACTGCACCAGTCCGGAAACAGTTATCAAATACATGACGGATGGTATGCTGCTGAGAGAGTGCCTCATTGACCCAGACTTGGGCCAGTATGCCATCATTATGCTGGATGAAGCTCACGAGAGAACCATCCACACTGATGTGCTCTTTGGTCTTCTCAAGAAGGTATGGACTGAGTTAAACAAATTCTTTCTTGTTTTGATTAATATTTATTCCATTATGAAAAAACAACAGTAATTATATTGAGCTATATTGACCCATGAGGGCGGCACGGTGGCGCAGCAGGTAGTGTTGCAGTCACACAGCTCCAGGGACCTGGAGGTTGTGGGTTCGATTCCCACTCCGGGTGACTGTCTGAGGAGTTGGTGTGTTCTCCCCGTGTCCGCGTGGGTTTCCTCCGGGTGCTCTGTGGGTCCTCCCACAGTCCAAAAACACTGGTGGACTGGTGGTTGGTGGACTGGCGACTCAAAAGTGTCCGTAGGTGTGAGTGTGTGAGTGTATGTGTGTGTGTGTTGCCCTGTGAAGGACTGGCGCCCCCTCCAGGGTGTATTCCCGCCTTGCGCCCAATGATTCCAGGTAGGCTCTGGACACACCGCGACCCTGAACTGGATAAGCGCTTACAGATAATGAATGAATGAATGAATATATTGACCCATGATGTCCTTTTTTATTTTTTTTTTCAGACGGTACAAAAGCGCTCAGATATGAAGCTCATCGTAACATCTGCAACTCTGGACGCTGTGAAGTTCTCACAGTATTTCTATGAAGCTCCCATTTTTACCATTCCCGGTCGTACTTACCCAGTAGAGGTGTTGTATACTAAAGAGCCTGAGACAGACTACTTGGATGCTAGTCTTATCACAGTTATGCAAATCCACCTCACTGAACCACCAGGTAACCACCCAGTATTTTATGCAGGAAACATTGCTCTGTTATAACTAGAACATTCTGAATTAGGTTTGATCCAGTATATTGGAGTCTCTGTTTTTAAAATGCATTTAAATCAAGGAGTGTCTGAAATGTGCTTTATGTTCCAATTTGATTGTTTCAAGTAAAATGTATTACAGTTAATAACTATAAACTTAATAACAGAGTTGAAACAAAAGCTGTGCTTATTGAAATGGAAAATACTATTGGTTTAAAAATAAGGATGTTTGTATTAAATGGTCTCAGGTGGTAAACAGTGTTAATACAAGTCTTCCTATAAGCTCTGGAATGTGTTAAGTTATGACTTGAGTGAAGCTGTTATTTATTGAATGGTCTCAAATTTTAAAGTCCTCCAAAAAGAATAATTAAAAATATATCCAAAATTCCTTTATACGAGCAGGATTTTATTTAGTTTCCCTGAGGGTTTCTTGTGATAAATGTATGAGGTTAAGGCTAACAAACCCAGGTTTAGGCTCCCAATCTAATGCTCTACATTGCGACCCCAAGCTACGACCTGCCACAATGTTATATTATAGAATTAATAATGCAGTGTGATCCAAAACAATGCAGTTCTGTGTGATTAAAAACGTATTACATCCCTAATCTGCACCAAACACTATCCTTCACCATTGCAGAATAGTGTGGGTAGGTCTTTTTGCGCAGCGACGATGATCGGATGCTAAAATTGTCTGCTTGTGTCCGTAGGTGATATTCTGGTGTTCCTGACTGGTCAGGAGGAGATTGACACAGCTTGTGAGATCCTGTATGAGCGAATGAAATCCCTTGGTCCTGATGTTCCAGAGTTGATCATTCTGCCTGTGTACTCAGCCTTGCCCAGTGAGATGCAGACAAGGATCTTTGACCCTGCTCCACCTGGCAGCAGAAAAGTATGAGTATGATTTTGTACAAAAGCAGATTGTTTTACCTTCAAACTTATAATCATAGGTTTAACATTATGTTCTACTGTTTATTTCTATTTTTTGTCAACAGGTGGTCATTGCTACAAACATTGCTGAGACGTCTCTGACAATCGATGGCATTTACTATGTGGTGGATCCTGGTTTTGTCAAGCAGAAAGTGTACAACTCCAAAACAGGCATTGACCAGCTTGTGGTGACTCCAATCTCTCAGGTAACTTAACGTCATAATTAATTGGCCAATAAACCCAATACAACTTGGCTTTTTCTGGCATTAAATCTCTCCTTTGTGGTGTTCAGGCCCAGGCTAAGCAGCGGGCAGGCAGAGCAGGCCGGACTGGACCTGGCAAGTGCTACAGGCTATACACAGAACGTGCTTACAGAGATGAGATGCTCACCACCAACGTGCCTGAGATCCAGAGAACCAACTTGGCCAGCACTGTCCTCTCTCTCAAGGTGTGTTTTCAACCATACTCCCAGACCTGTCTTCTATCTCAGCTTGTGTAACTTCAAGACTGTGCCAAATGTAGGATAACAGGGTCTACTGTAGAAAATGAGGAGCATGTGATTTTATGAACTATATTTAATCAAGTTTCTCTCCCATTCAGGCCATGGGCATCAATGACCTGCTTTCATTTGACTTCATGGATGCTCCTCCTATGGAAACTCTGATCACGGCCATGGAACAGCTGTACACACTAGGAGCTCTGGATGATGAGGGACTGCTCACCCGACTTGGACGCAGGGTACGAGTGACTGAAAACTGTTGCGTGTATATGTGCATCTTATTTTTGATCATGTGTTACATTTATAAGGGTTGATATGCTGGATATGCAAATGATGAATGCTTTTACTTTCATTCAGATGGCAGAGTTTCCTCTGGAGCCCATGTTGTGTAAGATGCTTATCATGTCTGTCCACCTTGGCTGCAGTGAAGAGATGCTGACAATTGTGTCTATGCTGTCAGTGCAGAATGTTTTCTACAGGCCAAAGGTAATTCCGCAGTGACCACACCCTGCACCAATTATTAACCTGTTTTAATGGGTGTAAGCTTAGACTATATGTATTTGTGTACTGATGGTGTGGTTGCCATTACTGGGCACAGTTTTCATTCCAATTATATTGAAACACCTTGATAAAGAACATAGAATTAACATTGTTTTTCAAAATGGTGGATCTGGATGCGGGCGGCATGGTGGCGCAGCAGGTAGGTGTCGCAGTCACACAGCTCCAGGGACCTGGAGGTTGTGGGTTCAATTCCCACTCCGGGTGACTGTCAGTGAGGAGTTGGTGTGTTCTCCCTGTGTTTGCGTGGGTTTCCTCCGGGTGCTCTCATAGTCCAAAAACACACGTTGGTAGGTGGATTGGTGGCTCAAAAGTGTCTGTAGGTGTGAGTGTTGCCCTGTGAAGGACTGGCGCCCCCTCCAGGGTGTATTCCCATCTTGTGCCCAGTGATTCCAGGTAGGCTCTGGACCCACCGCGACCCTGAACTGGATAAGCAGTTGGATGGATGGATCTGGATGCTTTAGAGGCCAGTACCATGTTAGAACAGGTAGTCTCACTTTCACATAGCTCCAGCGTCAATGGCTCTCTCTGTGGGCTTCCTTCCGGTCCAAAAACCCATTTTGGGAGGTGTACTGGTTATTCAAGTGTCCATAGGTGTAAATACATGAGTGTGTGGTGCGCTTTGATGGACAGGCACCCTGTCCAGGGTGTGTTCCAGGCCTAGCGCCCAGTGAAGTAGACTCCGGACCCACCGACCCCCTCAATTAGATAAAGCGGTTACAGAAAATGAATGAATAGAGGCTTTTGTCTGTTTCATCCCTAAAACCCAGCAATTTTGTTTCAGGACAAACAAGCTCTGGCTGACCAGAAGAAGGCCAAGTTCCACCAGCCCGAGGGAGACCACCTGACCCTACTGGCTGTGTACAACTCCTGGAAGAACAACAAGTTTTCTAATCCCTGGTGCTATGAAAACTTCATTCAGGCGCGGTCTTTGCGACGTGCACAAGATATCCGTAAACAGATGCTGGGCATCATGGACCGGTAAGAAATTTTAAAATGGTTATTCTCTGGCTCATATCTGTAGATTTTATTTTTTTTACTGCAGGTACATAATTAGATTCGGAGCTGGCAGTGTAACTTGCTCTCTTATTCTTATAGGCACAAATTGGATGTTGTATCGTGTGGTAAGGCCACAGTTCGTGTGCAAAAGGCAATCTGCAGTGGTTTCTTCCGTAATGCCGCTAAGAAAGACCCACAGGAAGGCTACAGGACCCTTATTGATCAGCAGGTGGTTTACATCCACCCTTCTAGTGCTCTATTCAACAGGCAGCCAGAATGGTATGTTAACAAGAGTGCTACATTCATATAATTGTGTATTCTTTCTACCCTCTCTATCTCCCTAATATAATGCATTGTCTTCATCCTTCAGGGTCGTGTACCATGAACTTGTCTTGACCACCAAGGAGTACATGAGGGAAGTGACCACCATTGACCCGCGCTGGCTGGTGGAGTTTGCTCCAGCCTTCTTCAAAGTGTCAGACCCAACTCGTCTCAGCAAGCAGAAGAAACAGCAGCGCCTGGAGCCTCTCTACAACCGCTACGAGGAGCCCAATGCCTGGAGAATCTCCAGAGCTTTCCGCAGGCGCTAGTCTGCCTTTGCAAGGGATCTGCGAACTGCCTTTGTCTTCTAGGACTGCTGCTGTGGATCCACACTCACACAGTGGTAACTGGATGGCTGAAATGGACAGAAATTTGAGGGAATTGTTTTCCCTCTACCTCTCACGTTATAATTTAATGGTTACGAGTTGAAGATTACCCACAGCCAGTAAAGGGGAACGGTCCTCAGTTCAGACGTTTGAATTTTCAATAAAACAAATTTACGCCATGTCATTTATAGTGAAGCATTTCTTTTAGCTCAAGTTCCAAACTGGCTTTTTTTTTTTGTAAAATGCTTTATAGAGAGTATATCCAGCCCTTCAGCTCTTATGTAACAGAAAATAAACTAATCTTCCCATCATAGGAAAACAGACCCTCGATGACTGAAGTGCTGACAGGGAAGGAGGTTTTGATTGATTCAGTTAGTTCTGTTAGTTCCTTCTGTTTCTGTCTTGCACTGTCCTTCTGTAGAATTTACAGTCATTTATGGACCATGACTCAAAGCAGGATCAGTGTCCTCAGCTAGAGGAGCATTTTATTGTAATTGTATTTTGTGGCAGGAAATGATTGGGAATTGAAATGTGCAGAAGCTTTTTATATTGTTAACCCCTCGGTTGTATTATATCAGCTGGGACCATTTCCGTGCTGCGATTAATAAACTTTTTCACTCAAAGAGGTTGGTTCTTTAACTGATTTAGTTTTGTCTCTGGAAACCCTTTTATTTAATTTTATTTATTTATTTTTTTTTTAAACTCATTCGATGAATGATTCTGGGTTCATTGAGTGCAGACGTTAAAAAAAAATCTGGAAGCTGGATTTTGCCCAAATCAAAGATGAACTCGAAGTGTCTGTAAAGCCAAAGAGAGTTTATTTAAACAGCATAAACACAGCAGATTTGCCATCAGGAATATGTGATTTGGTTAAAAAACAAACAAACACTGGAAGATTACTGATAAACAATGTACTATTTATTTATAGTATTATTATTCAAGTTATTTGGATTATAGTGTTACTGCGTCTTTGAGAAATGCCCCCCTTTAGACTGCAGATCCAGCACATCAGTCAAGCTACGATTCTCACATCACCCAACTGGTTGCTGAAGGAGTAGTCACGTGATAGTGATATTTACATCATGGAAGGCTAATCTGTGTCGAGGTGTCTGTTCCAGGACCTCAGGATCACTGTGGAAATGTCCTTGTGAACACTGATTACTGCCATATGTTGTGTGAGTACAGATACCTGTGAACTGATATATTAGAGGACTTAGATTTGGCTTGTTTAGATACTTGTATACTAAAAGTATTTGTTTAAAAAAAGAAAAAAAAGCCCTTTTTCACCCGTTGATCAGCGTCTTTTCCAGCACGTTGCATAACTAAATCACAGATAAACTCCTCAGCTTCATATCTTGCACACTAGTATCTTTTAAGTTAACATTCACTAGGATTTCAGATTGGGGGAACAGTCTGGCCTCAAAATCATGTAGGAGTAATATCGGGTCTTTATTAAGCCACTCGCTGAACCACAGTCACGTGTTTGTATTGGATAGGCCTCAGAAGTGAGAGGAATGCAGAGTCTCTAATGATATTAATTTAAACAAATCAAGGAAAAAAAAAAAACACCATAGCCTTATATACAAGTGGATGGGGTTGGGCATGTGCAATAGGTGCATGGGAAGTAAGGGGGTGGTAGTAATGGGGCTGTCGGTGGCATTAGTACATGTAGCCTTTGGAGTAGGGCTGAGGGCCCAGGTTGGTGGCAGCTGGTTCGGAGGGGTAAGACACGCCCTCATCCAGGTGGGACAGCGGCACTGTGTCCTCCTCGTTCACGTAGCGCTCGAACTCGGCCTTCAGGCTGGGCCGCTGATTGTCTGGGAAGGCCAGCGAGATCAGTGCCTCTGGCTCACACACAAATTTGTAAACGTAGCGCTCGCCTGCCACCTGAACACACAAAGAGAGTGTAATCAGTTACAGTGGTAATAGGGGCACATATTAAACTTACAAATGTATAATTGTACAAAACCAGTAATCAAAAAAGGAGAGGAAATCCTGGAGGAGGAGCCCTGAAGCGTCAGGCCTTATTTCCCATATTTAAAAGGCTTCACTTTTCATAGAAGCCTCATAATTCAATGGTTGAGACTTAATGTAGACTGATGTGAAGTGATGCACTATACTCATCATTACTGACAGTTCTTCACTAAGAGACTGAAATGTCACCAAAGAAATGCATTTTTGTACTGTCTAATAACCAAAAAAATGGTGCTACAAAAGGTTCTTTGAGTGATGCCATGGAATAACCATTTTTGTTCCATAAAAAACATTTTTGCTGATAAGATAAATGGGTAAAAAACCTTAAGAGCGAGTGATGGATTCTTAAACCTTTAAAACATTCTTCACTCTCACGTCTCTTTAATAAACATGGCTCCTTATGGAATCCAGAGTGCTTCTTCTTCAGCATTACTCAAGGAACGCTTTTAGTGCCTTTATTTTAAAGAATGTACTGTCCAACAACCATCTAATATTTTGAAGTTTTAAAAATCTAAAAATCTCATCATATAAAAATGTCTGAGGCACAAAATGAAGGCTTCAGATGTCTGCTTACTGTCACCATGTATGTGAACAACACTGCCTCAAAGTCTCTCTTGAACTATACCTTTCATGTAATGCTCACTTCAACATTTAATAATAATCTAAATTCAGCAAGCCTTTGGGATCCCAGGCCTGAAGGTTTCCATCTAAACAAAAAATTGACCAGAATTCACAGCTCCACAACTTAAACATTCCATTTTTGTAAACTATACCATTTAGTTTTTTTTTTTGTTAAATATGAGAAATAAATCTTAAAGGTGTTGAAACCGGAGTGTTAGTATAAGCCCTTGGTCTCTTATTAATTTACTCTGTACAACTGCAGTAGCCTACATTTGAGTTGTTTGGGGCGTGATATTACCTTTTGCATAATTCCCTTCTCGTAATAGTAGCGCAGTGAGCGGCTCAGTTTGTCATAATTCATGGCTGGACGGTTCTTCTGCATCCCCCAAAGCCTAGCCACCTATAAGAAGGAGAAGCAGGGAGAGATGAGAATCAAATTGAATGTATTGAATGTGTACACCTGTCGCCTTAATTTCTCTTAACTTCTCTTATCAGCTTTCAGTTTTTCAGAGAAAGTTAGGGCTTAGTAGATGTTTGCATTTTTTTGCTTACAAATTACAAGACCATAAAAGAAAAAAAACTACTCCACCTTTCAGATGTCCAACTTTGATGATCTAGTTCTAGTATTCTAGTTGTTTTGTGTCTAATATACTGTGAAAAATTATTAAGTGGTATTTAATAGCCATTTGAACAGAAATAAAGCCAATGGAGAGTGGGCTCTGTCATTTGCAAAGTACTGTACACATTTGGTTCTCTCTTAAAATGACCACGAAGCCCATGCTGACATAACTGATTAAATACATAAAGAGCGTACCCAGGACCATCAGAGCATTTCCCTGCTGAAAGTATGCACTCTAGATGACTTTTCAATGAAATCAGCATGCACTCATATGTGCAGTGATTTTAGACCTTCACTAGGGGGCGTCACTTTGTTAGCTCCTTTTAATTTCAGCTGGATGAAAAGAGAATTCTGTGCGCTAACATGGTTCCTCTTTATGGAGCCCAAATTGTTTGTTTGGTTGTCTTTTTTTTTTTTTTTTTTACAGTTTTTCTGTTATAAATAAGGTAACAAAGTTTTGGGTGCTGCATCTAGAGTTAGCAAAGCTTCTCCATTATGCTTTGCTGCAATATTGCATTACAATCTCAGTTAAGCATCTGCTAATGAACACTTTGTACATCATTAAAAAGTTACTCTAAAGTTTTAATTGTTATCTGTCAACAAAGGCTACACTTCAGGCCGGATTATAGGGCTGTGTATAGCTGTCCCCAGAGGTACTGCCTTTGTTTGATCTGTCAGAGCGCTATCAGGTCTAATTGCCATAGTAAAACTCTGGTGGTAATGAAAGATTAATGCAGTACAGTGGAGCAGGCCTGATGGAGGCATCTCTGCATGACGGGTTGCTGACTCATGCTATTTAGCCGTCTACTGACCACAGACAATGGGAAGTTAACATTCGTGCCTCGACCACAGCAGCTCGCTTTGACTTGGAGTAGAGGGTTGTAATATTTAGTAATGGAGCCGTACTCCATTTTGTTTCACTCTGCTGTTAAGTGGAGTAAATAATGCATAGATGCTAATGGAGGCAGTCTTTGTGTAGGTGGGAAGAATCTGAGAAAGAGTGTGCTGATCACACAAGACTTAGCTCAGTTCTTCGTGTACTCAAGAGTTTAATGTTCCTCTAAATACATGTGTAACTGATATTTTCTCATATTTGAAGCCTTTTCATATGTAATAATTCAGTGGGATTTAATGAATTCTTTTAACACTCAACATTTCTGATTAAATGCTTCCATAATGTTTGAGCAACTATCATTTTCTAACATTAAAATTATGTGCATTGAATCCAAGGTGCTTCATAGATGCTCACCTCTTCTGGTTCAATGAGTTTGAACTCCATGCCACGGCCCGTCCAGGCAATGAAGTGTGCATTGCCAGGATCATCCAGGAGAGCCACCAGAAACTGCCAGAGCTGCAGTGAACCACGCCGTTGATAGGGAGCGCCATCACGAAACACGTTACCGCCTTCCTGCTTCACTTCACCTAAACAGAAGAGAAAGCCATCAGTTAATCTGAAGTGTACTGAGCAATCTACAGTCAGGTGTGAGTCCTGTAGAAAATTACATGTCCATATTCCCAGTTTTAACAGTTTTTTTCTGTAAGAACACTAGGTAGAAAATGCTTAACCTGTTGACACATTCACACCAATCAGTCATAAAATTAAGGCCACCTCCTTTGTCCATTTTAACAACTTCTCTTACCACATAGATGCACTTTGTTTTTCTAAATTTATAGACTATTCCATGTGTTGCTCAGCAAATATTGTTTGCCCTCTTTCACACTGTTCTTCAATGGTCAAGACCAGTACTTAGCTGGTTAATTAATCAATTAATGGGTGGTGGATCTTTCTCAGTGCTGCAGTGACACTGACGTGGTGGTGGGGTCTTAGCGTGTTGTACAAGTGGATCAGACACAGCTGTGCTGCTTTTAGTTTTTAAACTAGTCAATGTCACTGCTGGACTGAGAATAGTTCACCAACCCAAAAAACTCAGGCATCAGCATCACGTGGGTAGCATTCAGTGACCACAGATTACACAAGGACTACACAAACAACACAAACTTTGCATCAACAGCAATTGTCTCTGACTTGCACCATTAAGGTAGGTGTGTTGAATATAGTGGACAGTGTGGGGACACCATGTTTTAAAACTGTCTGACTGACTCATACTAGTGCAACACACACTAATGTACCACCACAACAGTAGTATCACTTCAGTGCTGAGGCTTATCCAACTCCCATAATAATAATCTGTGGGGGACCTGACAATTAAAGAACAGTACGAAAGGGGGCTAAAATGTACAAAGAGCAACAAATGAAGTACAGTCAGTAATTGTAGAACATGAAAGTGCATCTCCATGGCAACTGGAGCTGAAAAATTGGGCAGTAATTTTAGAAATAATAATATGGCTTTATTTTTTGGCCTGATCAGTGAATATATATATAGGCAAGATACAAAATATACTGATATAATAAAAGTGCAATAATGCTCTCACAAGCATATTGCATTGATCAGTTTTACACAATCCTATATGTAGGAGAGGTGATTGTAGTCGACAAGCCTAAAATACTCAACACTTGTAGTTATCATTAAGCAGACGGCATAGTTCTGTGTCTAATGTCTGTGCCTTGGACTTTTCCCATGACGTATCTGTATCAGACTGGTATTAACAACTCTGTGCTTTACCAAATGAGACTGTGGGAACTTATCAGGATAACTGACACCTCAAAAAAGTGCTTCCTCCAGTTCAGCCGGTTGAAATGATCTGCAACTATTCCAGCTACCTCATCAATCATCCAAACCATGGGAACTAGCAGCTCTGCTTCTCTGCCACGTCAGAGGAGCCTGGACCATTGTCACGCTTCAGAAACTGTAGCCTCAACCTGAAATATCTTATGTAAAAATATCCAGACTGCTCAGATGCCTCAGACAATGGATGATTGATGCCTGAGACAGGTATTGGCATGTTGTGCATTTAATCCTGTGTTAGTTTGTTATTGTGATTTGGTCTCAAACTGTGAGCTGCAAGTTGCGTTTCACTTTCCATAGTGTTTGCTGTATGGTTTGCATTGCTATTCATGATAACACAAATCTCAGTGACCTAGTTTGAGATTAGTACACAACAGTACAGTACTCTGAAGTTAATACTCACCTTCAAATTTCTCAGGTACAACGCGGGAATCGTTTTCAAAGACGTAACCTAGAAACAGAACAAGGTCAGCTCCCATGGTAGGCTTTAAGTAAAGTTTTCAGTGAGAAAAACTAATCAAACAGAGCATGTTGATATATTAATGACAGTCATTTTTAGAAACACACCTTTACTGTCTGCAAGATAATAACATAATCGTACAGTTTCATAACTTTTCTACTACTGGTGATTTTGTTTTTTTAATGATGGAAAAAAAGTGGAGCAATTACAACAATTATCATTAGCATACAGGACACTAGACTCTCAGTGAAGGAAGTGACTCTAAGTTTCTGTAATTAATCCCTCATTACGAAGCTGAGTCCAGCTTGTGACTGAAATGACCCAAAATGGTGCGACAAACAGAGTGAGCGAAGAGGTGGGTTATTTTTCTTCCCTCCAGGAAAAATACTGGCCTTTTCCAGTAGTAATATTTACCCTGGAATTCTTCAGGCAGCAGAGAGACGAGTGCTGGTGCCAGTGGAAACACAGGCCCGCTGGCTTGGTTAGCCAATGACCGCACAGTGCTGGCCAGGCCGAGCAGGCCGTGATTGATGTGTGTGAGGTGTGCACCTCTTGTCATTTTATTTCTACCTACAGTAGATGCTGACTACAGTTAAGAAAAAATAGTTTGAAGGCGATTGTATTCTAATGTAACGTAAAGCCATTTTCATTTATTGTTAGATGATTACACAATGTAAACTACATTTTATGTAAACTGCTACTAGTACTTTAAAAATATGTAAATAAATATAAATGGATAGTTTTTAATGTCAGTGATAAAACACAGCTAAAATACATTGCGTTTCCATTGTTAACTATACCTTCATTGTTGTGCTGAGGGTTGGGATAGCCCTCACTGTGGTGGTACATGGAGGTGCAACCAGGAACATCTGTAGGATAAATCACAAAACATGCCTGTAAACAATAATCCCTCTTGTGTTTGACTGTGATCCCCAAATATATCTGAAAATTTGTGCTATTCCAAGGCTAACTTCATTTTTGGCAAATAAATCTTTCAAAAAAATTTGTTTCAGATTGTTATCAGTTTGAATAATGATTTTTCAAATGTAAAATATGAAAGTTGTGTTAGTTGTAGGCTTGTCTAGAGTGATATTACAAAGCCATGACCAACAGAAGCACAGTGACATATTGCAATGGCGCTTGCTTTCATTCCAAGCTTCAAACAAACCTATACAATCTCCAAACAATCCAACTCTCGCTGCTCTCTGTCTGTGTGAATGAACCTACACCAGGAAGATTGTAAGATGGAGGACTGGTTTTGGGACTTGCTTCTGTGCAGTGACTCACGCCTGGGGAATGCGGTGGCATGGACGTAGATAAGTCGCCACAGGGGAAAGAGTTTTCAGTTTGGAGGCAGTGAGCCACGTCTTTCACGCAGTTGGGAGCCATGCTACTGCTCACTGTGACATCTGAATGTAACCACGACAGAGGCGAAAGCCCGTGACATTGTGCATGAAATCTGTTGCACTTTCAAATTGAATGGATGCTATCTTAAGCAGACAGAGCACTTAAAACATGAACGACAGCTTCCTTATTTGTCCCAGGCTAAGGGTGCTGCAATTTTTTTTTTTTTTGAGAGTGTACTGGTATTTAAATGCAGGGACATGTAAATAAAAATTATTTTTATGATACCTGCTAACCACACAAAAATAAATCTATGAAATAAACACCAGCATTATTTAAAATGAACAACAATTGATTCTATGGTGTCAAAAGAGGACAGCGGAAAATGCTTAAAGCTTCTTTTAAAGCATGAGCAGACTGAAAAATCACTGTGAGGACTGGGTGATTAACTGCAGTGCTATTAAGGTGTTTGTTTTGCTTGAAACGCACAGTCTCCTAAATACTGGACATATTCTGCTGTATTAAAAAAGAAAATCAAAACAATCAGCAGAGTCCAAACATTGTTAAGAATTTCAGAATGTATTTAAAGTGAATTGATCTATGTCCATCCAGCACTGCTTTGTCTTTAACAAAGTATTCTCTCATTAATTTTTAAGTACTAGAACCAATATGACTAAAGGAACCAGTTTTAAAATGGAACAGGAGGAAAAGTAATGGCATTATGTATCGACAAATTTTAATGTAGTTAATGAATTCAGTTACGTAGTGCCCTTGAAAAGTCTTTCTCTGCTGTTCCTGAGCAGTCGTACACTCATGACTGTGTGGAGCAGCTGGCTATGACAGGGGTTAAGTATCTACTGATAAACAGTCACACATAACAGAGTTCCACCTCAGATAGCGCAGCATATCTAAACAGAAACTTCCTATTTTTCGGACAGATTTCATCACGTACATGTCTGAACTTCTCTCACTGTAATCAGGATTCCTCAGAGCTATCAATATCAGTAAAAAAAACACATGAAACACAGAGCCAGCTAAGCTAGGTTTCAGTGGCTGAATGGCTTTGTCTATAGGAGAGTAGGGCTGTGCTGAAGAACAATGGGAACTAAACCGCTGCTGCTTGAAATCTTTCACATTGTGCAGATGAGCCACATTCACTCAGGGTCATGTTACTCTATATCTCCTATCAGTCAAACCATGGTACAGTAAGAGCCTGTGCTGTACTCTAGAAACTATGGCTGGGCCCTTCTTACCCCTCCACCTCTTCAGTTCTTGAGCTACCCCACTCCACCCTGTCCCTCCACCTCCCCTCCCCTCAAACTCAGAAACTCAGCCCCCCCCTCCTCTCAGGTTACCACCGCTACGCTCATTTTTCCATTATGAGTTCATCTGCCTTGCAGAAAAA
Organism: Hoplias malabaricus; assembly: GCF_029633855.1. Classification (NCBI taxonomy): domain Eukaryota; kingdom Metazoa; phylum Chordata; class Actinopteri; order Characiformes; family Erythrinidae; genus Hoplias; species Hoplias malabaricus. The sequence goes on from NC_089802.1 coordinate 17,112,590, forward strand.
GGAAGCCGCTGCTGCAACCCAACACCCACCAGCGCTCCGCCGGGGATTCTAGTCTTTCCAGTGCCCTCCATTTTCTCAATGAAATTCCTCTGCCTCCCTGCCTTTCACACAGCCGCACAAGGGGAGTGGACGAGAGAGAGAGAGAGAGAGAGAGAGAGAGAGACTCAGAAGTACAGTCTGAGCTGAGACCTTTACAAAGTGTCAGAGGTGTGGGAGGAAGGAATAACAACTCTACAAAGCAAGAGGAGGGGGTAAGAGATAGATCAGATGTAGCAAGAGAGAGAGAAAGAAAGAAAATAAGAAGAGAGAGAAAGAGAATGAGAGGGGAAAGAGAGTAAGATAAAAAGAAAGTGGGAAATAAAAAAATGAAAAAGATGAGAGAAAAAAGAAGAAAGAAATTCTTTGGAAACTGTTGTGGCCTTGAATTCACTGTTTACAGTAGTGCTCTCAAACACAGCTTTTGATCTTCGAGAAGCAGAGAAGAGAGGCAGGATCATTTTAATGGACTTCAGTGCGGTCAGATTACTGTATGAGTAATACTCTCTTAAGCCTTCCTCATCTCTGCACTTTTCTTCCAGTAAAGCCTTGTGTAAGTTACATGACCATAGAAAGGCTCTGAAATTGGTCGTCATATTATAATTATTGTACATGGCATAGTCTGAAACATTTAAATTAGATTAAAATGTATTTTAGATGATTTGTTCATTATTTAAATGTCGTCTTTGTTGAATTTGAAACAAATTAAATTGATGATTTTTTTTTTTTTCATGATTTAACAAATCACTCACCAGGCTCATAGGTGTAGTCAGTGGGCTCCTGCTTGACCATAATGTGGGCGGGAGGGAACCTCTGAGGATGGTGCCCGGCCATGTGAGCTGCCCGCTCATACAGAGGGTCCATAAACTCTTGTTTGAAGCTCTGCTGCAGGTAGGGCATACAGGGGTCAGAGTGCTGCCGATGATAACCGCCACCTCCGCCCGCAGGCCCCCCTCCCCCTCCAGCTGGAGCAGGATGCATACGATGCAGGGTCTGACCCGGGGGTCCGAATGGGGGACCCATTTCTGCTGACCCCGAGGGAAACCTGGAACTAAAAGGGGTAAATGGCAAAATTAGAAGATATGGAAAAACAATTCTCTGGGTGGTCGGAGGGTTGCAAGTCACAGCAATTGGGTGATATGCCAGACACTATGAGAGAGAGAGAGAGAGAGAGAGAGAGAGAGAGAGAGGAATGGTGTGTGTGTTGGAGGAGGGGGGGGGGTGGTCAGCACAACACAAACAAGATCCAGACTGTACATTCAGAAAAGTTTTCTGCGGTGTGGACACTAAATTCTCTCTCTCTCTCTCTCTCTCTCTCTCTCTCAATCAATTCTAAGTCTGAGAAATAATAAAATTATTTTAAATCATTAATAAATTGTATACGTAATACTGTCCAGGACAAATGTAACGTAGTCATATGCAAAAGTTTGGGCACCCCTGTCAAATGACATTTTGATGATTTTCAGTACATCCTCTAGTAAAAACCCACATGGATATATGTTAATGTTTAATGACTTTTTACTTATGAAATGTAGTACTAGGGAAACAATAAAATGTAAAATGTTGATGTTTTTCAAGAATGTTCACAGTAGCACTTAAGTAGAAATTACTACATTTGAAGGAATATGTCATATTTAAATTTCTCGTAGGAGATGCGCTCCTTTCTTTTTACTAAAATAAATGATTGCACATGATTGCATAGGATCCTACATGGTGAAGCAAACCTTGAATGAGAGTCAGCCCAGAAAGCTTTTTCTGTTCTTTTAGTTCTCGTTTTTAAGTTCTCATATAAGGGAGAACTTTATGATTCTCTCTTTCATGAGAATATCACTGACTGCTTGTGAATCATGCATGTGACGTAAATGATTTCGAAAATGTACGCATGCAAATATCAGAAATGAAAGAACTCTGTATTGAGCAACAAAGTTTGTAATAGTAAGATAAGCTATAGTGGTGTTCGGTGACATGAATAGATTGTGTAGGAGAGTTACCTGTGGTTAATGGGGTAACTGTGGCTGTGGCTGGGGTGAGACTGGCTGGCAGAGGGAGGGTTCATGTAGCCAGTTTCAGGACGAGTGCCCACCGGGGGTTTGGGGGAGTAATGTTGCATGGGTGACATAGGCGTCCCAGGGCAGGAACTCTTGGATCCTGCTGCAGATGTAGCTGTTGCTGTGGCTGCTGCTGTCGCTGTTGCTCGTTTCTGTTCATAGGCACTGTAGGACACAAATCAAATGTGTGTTTATACAAATATATAACAAATGTATATGTATCAAATGTATAACATTATGACCACCTCCATATTTCTACGCTCACTGTCCATTCTCATTCCTAAGTCACAGACAGCAGGTGATCTGTTGCTGCACAATTTGCATTGGTCGACCTCTAGACCTTCTTCGGCAGGACACTGTTGGCTAGATATTTCTGTTTGGTGAACTATTCGCAGTACAACAGTGACACTGAGGGCTTTAAAAATTCCGGCAGCACTGCTGTGTCTGATCCATTAAAACCAACACACCACCACATCAGTGTCACTGCAGCACTGAGAATGTTCAACCACCCAAATCATACTCTCTGATGGTCCTGTGGGGGTGCTGACCATTGAAGAACAGAAGAATGTGCTAATTTGGAGATACATGCTTTTCATCAGACAATATTAAAAAAAACTTGTAATTGTACTTAAACATATTGTGATGTCATATAATGTTTACAGAGGCATTACTAATGCTTCAGCAAATTATGTCATTTTAATGTCAGGAAATAATAATTTGGTTAAATGGTATGTTTCATGGCCATGATTATAATCTCAGTGAAAAGTGTGACAGTAAGCCCACTGAAAGCAGTTAGGGCCTGTGTGACTGTGAACTCAGTGTCTCTGTGTGCTGACCTGGCATAAAGGCACTGCTCTCCACTGGGGTAGTTGAAGCTCTGCTTGTGGCTACATGACTGGCTGGGGTCTGATCCCGGGCTCTGCGGCTCTTTCTTAATCTTCACCGGCGGGCTGTGGAATGCCACTGCTGCGATAGAGACAAACAGGTTCATTAATACAACCACATTCCTGCTCACTCTATTCAGGCTTCAAGCAAGAGCACAGGGGCAAATACTTTTGTCTGCACTAAAAATACCAAAGCAGTTCAATGACTGCCCAACCAAAACAAGACTGAGGAGCTAAGACACACACATACAAACGGTCAAACTCCTCTTAAAGAGTTACCATCACTCACACACACACACAGGCATGCAGACATTCAAAACAGCACTGACACACCTCTCGCTGATTGATTGATTCGTTTTGACTCTCCTACCACAGACACAACAAAACCATTAACGTCCCAAACTCTCAACAGGTTAAATAGACGTAAACATCCACTGTCGTCACAGAACTCTGCTGAAACACACAACACTACTGTCATGCTTTTGTTAACAGTCGTGGTTCCGCTGTGAAAGTATGCCATTGAGTTTTCTTTCATACAGTTATTTTTCACGGTTGCACTCACTTATTGCATGATTAACTCACTGAAACCAAAGAAAAGCTAACTCCAATGAGGAGACACTTTGTGCTTTCATTAAACAATGGTTTGCCAAAAAAATGATGTTGACAATTTCCTATTAGATCAGATGTTGCTGACTGGCTACACATGGTGTCCAGGATATGCTTGTATATCAGATTAGTCTTAAAAAAAACTTTATAAAATTAACAAATGTACATGACAAAGCTACAGAAATATCATAGATTAAATTTCCTTTTTTATATACACCAGTCAATCATACTGTCAGACAAAGTGGTGAAATATTGACCAGGCCACTAGACAATGATTCATCCCTGGTCAGTAACTAAGGATGAATGATTAGATTTTAGAATGATTAGTAACAAAATCTATCCTATACTAATTAAAAGTTTTAAAAGGGGAGACAGTACATTCAGTCTTCTTTTGGTGTTCTTGCCTAAATAAATAAATAAATAATAATAATAATAATAACTGGCAGCCATTTTCATTTTCTTCTCAGCTACAGTGTCTTCATTTCTCCAAGCTACAGAGGAAATAACCAAACATGTTTCGTCTCATTGGATACACTGATGGGTCACTGTAAATTCCTTTTTTTTTTTTGGCCGAACCATGGCTTTGGGAGTTCAGCTTGTGTTCAGAGGGAGGGAAGTTTTAGTGGAGTTGTAGTGGAGTAGCTGAGGAGCCACCCAGCGCGTTTGGGCCTGGGTCTGCACTACAGTGCTGCTGTTTATTATTGGAGAGGAGCAGCCCGGCGCACAGACTGTATGGTACAGGATGTTTTTCTGGGCCGCTGAGGGTAAACAGCAGCAGCTGTGCTCCTCCAGCTGAGCTCCAGCCCTGTGTTTATGGCTGTTTATGTGTTGATTGTCGTGGGCGCAGACCTGACTGAACAGGCACAGGCTGAAACCCAAACCTAGGTAATTATATATTCGCTATCTGAGAAGAAAGAGGAAGAGGCAAAAGGCCTCTTCTTACTGTAATACAGCAGCACTAGCAACAGCCCTACCACAGGCATCATAGAAAGGGGGGGAGAGAGAGAGAGAGAGAGAGAGAGAGAAAGCTGAGAGTGGGTTATATGGCACTCTTCTTTTATTCCCATGCTGGGCAAAGTGATGAGGAAGTGTTGGCTTAGTGCAAAGCTCAGAATGGATTAACTGGTATTTAAGCAGACTTCTCAGAGAAGGAGACAATAGAAGTTAAGCATTTTAATCCACTCAGACCATGAAAACATGCCATAAAGTCTAAGACTTTAGTATGGGTGATATACAAAGTCAAATACACATTTGGAATGTGTCGGCACAAGCAAGTATTCTTTTGAGTTGACAGATTTGAATGCTAATACTGTATCAACATAACCTCTCACAGTAGTCACCCTTTAAAGTCAAGGGTGAATATTATTCAGGGCTGTAATCATTTTTGCCCAGGTGTAGGGCATTATTTACTTGGTATAACATGGAAAACCTGTAAAATGTGTGCAGTATCCATTGATAAAATTGCCATTTCATGCTGCAGTAGAGGTGATGATATGATATCATTACCACATTACATTAGGTCACTATTAGTTTTCTGAGAATGTTGTGGTATCATCAGTACTTCGGCAATGCAGAAAAGACTGCATGGTTCACTTAAAGAGCTTTAGGAGAGGCTCCCAAGTGGTCTAGTTGTTCACATTAGGAGACGATAAGTCGCTAATGTTGTCCCTAGTCTCTTATGTGTGTGTTTAAGGCTACTCTTGTTGTTGCCTGTGGGCATAGCACTGTCCAGCTACTTACAAGAATTTGTGTGTGTGTGTATGTGTGTGTGTGTGTGTGTGTGTGAGTGAATAGGTCAGGTTTAATTGAAAGTATGATGTTAACTCTGTACTTTTTTTTTAAAATGTACTTTTTACATTTTCAGTGCAATACATTATCAAAAGTCATGGGAAATGGCAACTCACTGGAGGCTTTTTATGAAGATATTCCAGATTAGCTGTTGTGTGTCATGGCTGGCACTTGTTTCTAATTAACAAGCCTTGGCTGACCCCATTCTTCTCTTAACAAATCACTTGTTATAAATCTAATTCATTCCACTGGGAAGTGGTGTTGTGTTATTCAACCCCAGTCATATGCCACAAAACCCAATGTCTAATACACCTTAACACTTCTGCACTTTAACACGGCTGAACCTTAGGTCATTACACTGAACATGTGCCGCTGCTGGAGAAAATCCTTGAGAAAAAGTAACATTATCAAGACATTTCCTCCTGCTGTAAAAACCTACACTCAGTTTATAGAGCCGTGGCAGGAGGGTAAACAGAGATGTGACACTAAAGGTACTTTGTGTTCATCTTTGCTTCTTTTTATTTGAGGTAATTCGACCAAAGCTCTCGGTTTCTGGCTTCTCTCTATGTAATTCATTTCATAGTTACATCACTTTTCCTCAAGCCCACTCATATTTCAAAGATTTTGTTTCTCATATGAGAGGAAGAAGGGGTCATCAACCTGAATGTGGAGTGTGACATCTGGGTGAAGTGTTTAGATGTTCCTGGTCGTACACTGTACACAGTACGCACATAGAATTAGTGCTGCAACTGAAAGTAAGAGATTCTGAGATTTTACCACAGTCAAGGAGTCAGAATAAAGAACCTTCCTCTAGGCAAAAAACAGCACATTTAGAAGCACAGTTACTGCTTATTTGCTAAATATAATACTGAAAAATGGGGACCTTTTATATGTAAATGTGTTATTTTTTAAGGTATATGTATATTTTTTCTGTATGTTGAATAAATATCAAGCATGTCATAAAATGTGCAGAAAAAATTCACCTTTATTTTGTGTTAACTTATTTTCTCTTTGAAAATCAACTAAAAATGACATTTGACAATGGGTCAACCAATGGTACATGCAGTTTTAATAAGAAACCCTTTAAATTCATTTATATTTGGATTCAATATTATTTAAAAAGTATATTTTTAACTTTTTTAATTATTATAAAATGTCCTTTTCAGTCAGGTGGTCTTTACAAAGCACAAATTTCCACACTTGTGCCTTCATCATTGAGCTGTAAACGTAACAGTGAACACTGTGAATGTTGCTATCACTTAGCATTCGCACGTCTCTTCAAGAAACACACGTACGTGTGAAAAAGCAGTAGCATTGTGCACAAATGACGAGAGCATCTCCATTCAAAGTGACCCGAAAGAGGCAGGCCAGGCCAGGGCAGAGGAGCTGGACTTTACATATGTAAATAGCATGCTTCAGAGGAGAGGACAGGGAGGTGAAGGGGGATGGTCATGGTTGAGTGCTTTAGGAAGTGGAGGATCATTATAGAGGGCCATTCAGTCAACTCCCACCACAAACAAATCTCAGGACCTCGATACCCCCACTGCTGGCCCAGACAAAAAAGACAGCCACCAGCTGTGACAGATGGAGGCACCAGGGGATCCTCAAAAGTCTCTGCAGGTCTGACAGGAGGAACGACGCTAGTGACCATCCCAACAGGGAGCCCTCTTAGTGTGGGTCTAGCCAAAAAGCACATTAGCACTCTACCTCTAAGTCTGAAAGCAGACAATCTTCCAATATGAGTTTAATGTCTGAAATTCTTTAATCTGGCACTAGAGCTACAATGCTAGCTAACAAGTAACAAACAATTTAGTGAATGCAAACCTGTCTTATTTATTACATGTGTGCCATAAAATGCACGTGTTAAGGTATCTGAAATAACATTTTTGACACTATATGACATACAGTAGAATTAATGTAAATGAAGAAAAATACAGAGCATAGCTAAAAACAGTAATAATATACTGCTGAAAATGTATTTACTGTAAATAATATCCAGGGTTTCTTTTCTCAATTTTTAGACTTGAGGCAATGGTCACAGGATAAAATTTATATTTTCAAAATGTAGGACTTAGAATTAGAATTTTTTAATGTAATAAGATACAGCAGAATGACAAGAACCAGATTAACTGAAATCTATGGCACTCATTGAATGCAATATAGCATGCTGACTGTGAACATCTACTACTTCACTGCACATGCTTTGTCTTAAACTGGTCATAAATTTCCCCACTTACACTCTGCTTTTGAGCTAAACCTCAACACCCCTGAAGATCTGGACAGTTTTAAAGTATTGTATATTCATGTCACAATCACTTCCTGAAGGTTTTCAGCTTGCGACAGCTGTGGACAAGGCCAATTCCTCAATAATGTAACAGGTAGAATGATTTCCTGACTTTGGTCCAATATTATGGGCTCATAAACACTCAGTGCCGCACGAGAGCACAGTCCAAACACATGTGACCACTGTGGGCTGTATTTTGTTACAGAGAAACAGTTTAAAAAGAGTGACCGATTAAGTAAACCCAGGCGATAAGATAGAATTCAGAGCAGAGTTTATAATGGATTGGAGCTTTGTGTTAGGAGCAGTATGCTGTGAGCAAATATCCTTTTCCACATTCTGAGGTGTTTTTGATTGGATCTATTGTAATTAGATCTAATCTCAAACATACATTAGGCCAGTGACAAACTAATAGCATAAGAGAAATCCACCCAGCCTCCTATTGGCCTGTTAAACCCAACAGTGACCAATCAATAAGAATAACAAGAATTCCAATTTTACTAGAATGGCTTTAAATGTTAAAATGAAGGTATTGATTTTTGGTATTCCACTTAATGCTGCTTTTAAAGCTGACCCAGTCTTTTGCAAATGGTGGCTGTCAAAGGCTATACATCAGCCTGGGAACACAGTGGCACAAAGGTGTCACGGGTGGTAATCACAGCAGTCACAACATGTCTAATCAAGGCACTTTTACAATGGCAGGATTGCAATATGCCAAGGCGACGCCTCTGTTATGAATAGAAGAACAGAGGAACAGCTTTAAAGCGAGATATTATTCATTCATGTTGTTGTGTAGACTGGGATTCGATAAATACCTCAAGCATTAGTCAACCACTAGACTGGAAAATTCTGTTGCAATCCTGCTTTTGACAGTGCTGCAGGGGTCTGGACATCTTGCAACGTTTCAGTAAGGGTTTCAGTTTTAGTGGGCCACTTTTTCTGTGCAACTCTTCACCTTCAATAAAACAATCAGAGGAACGGTCGAGTGAAGGGAGAGGATGAGGGAAATGACTGGGTTGCAGAGCTTAGAAAGAAATGGGTCTGTCATTTCAGCAGGGCATAGAAACATGTGCTAGGCATGTGGGCTTCAGGTCAATATGGAAGAAGAAAGAAAAAAAGTGAAGAGGGCAGTTTTTTCCAGAATTGTTCTTCTCTTAAAACAGCTTTCTTTCACTTTTTGGTGACTGTTTCTCAATGAAATATATAAAATGTAAGCACTATGTAAGCAAAGTCATTCAGACTTGATGTAAGTGAATTAATTGTAGGCTAAAAATTTCATTTAACAACTTTGTGTAAAGAAGTATTTAGCAGTAGTTGCAATTTCCAAACGATATATATATTGAAATAAATACTAAAAAACATAGTATATTGTGTTATAACACTATAGAACGGTAAGTTGCAAGGCTTGATTGCAAACAAATTCATACTTAGATAAAAGTAAGTTGACATATGTTGCCGTTTCTTTCTTTGTAGCAGTGCTGATAAGAGTCACACTCATGTTCGTAAGAATGAACATCTGTATCATGTCACAGCTGCTGTGTGGATTCAGGCATGAGAGTCAGTGTTCATGTGATGAGAGATGATCTATGATTAATTTCACCAAATTCAGTTTCAATTCCCTTTCCAAAGCTCAAATGGACCAAACAGCTACAGAGATTTTCCACAATTATCTGACTTCAAATGGACTCCACCATTACAACATGAATCAGTGCTGTAACTAGGATCTTATGAGCCCAAGAGCAAAAGGAGAAAGAAATAATGGTCCAAATACAGTATTTTGCTCTTTTTTTCTTTGTAACTGGACAAAAATGGAATTTTCCATTAACACAAAGTTGTGGAACAAGGTTCAACCCAATAGCATTTACTCTTAACAACAATTTCAATGATAGACTCCTACTTAGCAAACTCAAACTGGGTTATGAAAATAAACATGTTGCAGTATTTGAATGTTAGCATTAATGATCTGTATAGTGAATAATGTGGAGATACATCTATGTAAGCTGTGTGTGGGAACATTGGAACTGAGTTCTCTGGAGTGGTGAAGCAGCATTATATAGCTTTGAGATAAGTTGGGGTGACATTTGTGATCCAGAATTAACGCTCTAACATTAGTTATAACTAATTTTACTGTATCTGAATGGCACATCTGAATCAAATCCACACCGAAATGTTCCAACATATAGTGTAAAGCCTCCTAGGGTCTATTACCATGATAAAGGTTAACAAAGAATATAATAAAACTTGTTCTTTAAAAAGAAATATTGAAAGGGTATATGTTTGTATATAACTTTTGGTCTTACAGTGTGTGTTGTTAAGCAATGAGACCTTTCAGGGAGTATGTGGCAAAATAAAAAAAAACCCACCCCAGCCCTGCTGAAGTTATGCCACTGATATTTATAAAATTGAACATGAGAATAGCTTTGAACCAAGATAAATGAGAGGAAAGAAGCAAAAAACAGAAAAGGAGTTCACTATGGAATGATGTAATCTCATGCAACATGATAGTGTTGTGATGAATGCATGTGTGTGTAAGTGAGAGAGGTATGGATATTGTGTGAGAGAATGAGACTCAGTGTTGGCGTGTGTGTGTGTGTGTGTTTTGTGTGTCTGTGTGTGTATGAGGGGGTAGAAGCAGTAATTAATCTCTCCACCTCCCATCCTTTTGCTCTCAATATAGCTGTCCTCTTTAAATGTTTAATGCATGTATTGATTTCACTCTCATTGCAGAAATTATATAATGAACCTGACTGTAGAGATATCCATTCAGAGATGTGTTGGAGAGAGGGGGGAGGAAAAAAGTGCCTCCTTATCTCCTGAGAGAGATAACACGTGCCCATTGAGTTCCTGTCAGGCCCGTGAGAAATACATTTCTACTGAGACTGCGCTCACGCTCTCCTTCATTCCGGGTTAAGGCCTTAATTATTATAATAGTTTGTGATAGAGACACTCAACCTGCTTCTCCGTCTTTCATCTACGCTCACTATCGACTGATCCATCATTTGTTCTTCAATATACGACCTGGTCTGTGTCAGCATAAAATCTCTGAAAGATCAGGCCCAACAAAAGGGAAGGGCAAATCCAATCGGACCTAATAATGACAGATCACAGGTGGAATTTATAGCAATGTATAAGACACATGCCCTTCCTCTGCATCAGTACACGCTGTCCAACCTTCCAAACCATCACTGTCACTATCAAACCTTTATCGTTATCAAATCAAAACCCTAAAAAGTCCTAAATCTGTATTTTACAGTGCTCAGTAGAACAAAGAGACTGCTCATTTGGATTCATTTCCATTCAAACAGACACTAAGTAAAAGTAATTTTTTCGGGAGATATAGTTGTCAAAAATATTTAAACCGTTCATCTTTGAGAGACAGGACAGTATTAAAGCAAACTTAGCTCTTGTTTCAGATCTGAAAATATACACAAGATTTCAGACCATCCTTCCACTGTGAAGAGGCAACTCAACAGAAAACATAATTACTGAGACGGTATTAAACTCTGAATGTGGCTGAAATACTCAGTAATACTCACTAAAAATATACAGTAGCTGTAATTAAGGCAAATGAGGACACACCGATTACAACATCACAGCTGCATTAAGTTATTTGAATCTTCCGTTGCTTTTGTTTTCCCCAGACAATGAAAATTAAAAAACTAATGAAAAAATAAATGACTTAAAACCAGCTTGTAACTCAGGTCACTTTGGACCATTTTTGTTATTTTTGTCTTTCATCACAATGTGGGGCACAATTTGAAGTGCAGCTGGTGTAAAAAAACAAAAACTGCGGAGGAAAAGAGTTACTGGGCTTTGACCTGACATTTGTGTAATTCACAGATAAACTCCCCCCTGTTCTCCCTGTATGTGTTACTACATATAGGGATGCCTTGTTATCATTTGTCCTCCCCCACTGATCCTTTTCCTTTCAGCAGCATAAAGAAAGGGGGAGAGAGAGCCCCCTCTGAGAGAAGAGAGAGCAGACGATGTCCTGGACTGGTTTGTGCTTTGCTTTTTCTCCCTCCCCCGAACCCCCACCCCACCCCCCAAACCTCTCCACAACCCTTCTGCCCAGTAATGCAGTAAAACACAAACACACACACACACTTCTGTCCTTTCAACGAACAAATCTGAGCTCCACTGGCCATACCTCAGTCTGAGCCAGAATATATACAGCCTTACAGACAGAGATTCAAACAGACAGCACTTGCACACAAACAGGGGAGATTTATTCTACTAGCACGGCCAGGAAGAAATGTAATGTACAGGTAGACTTTTTATCCACTAAAAATATGTTAAATGATACAGCAGGGGTTTTTCTAAACAACTTGTGTTTCATAAATTTATACTAAAATCTCTTTTCCAGATAAAAAAAATATATATATTTACGCAACAGAAATGCTTTAAATTGAAACTCTAAATAAAAAAGACTGGAGTGAAGCTGGATAAAGTAATGCAACTTAACTATATATATATAAATGAAAATATGGTATTGTTGTAACCTAATTAAAAGTACTAAGATGTACTCTTCACAAAGAGAGGTGTCTATCAGAGTAATAAGTTTTAAAAACAAAACAGAGAGTTTTAAACTTAACTGGCAAGAGCATCTATATTTAATTTATGACTAATGTCCAATGTCTAATGTTTATTTGTGAATAAATTAGTAACTACAAAATGCTTTAATGGGTACATTGTTAATGTAGGGATAACTGCTTGCAAGAAAAGATGGAAAGAAAGGAAAAAAACAAATAAACAAAGGGGAAAAAAAGAAAGAGACAAGTAAGACAAAATAGTAACAAGGAGTTTTTAGTGACTGTATTAAAGACTTTGTTTTGTAAAGAAAAAAGAAGGACAGAAAGTGGTGACAATGGGGATGTTGTTGAAGAACGTAGCGCTCAGGCAGCAGACTTTATGAATGGAGGTTGCATTTTCACTCAGTGCTGCCTCAGCCAGTCCATCACAACCAGCCCATTCATACAACCGAGGGGCTTACGAGAGAGCGCGAGTGTGTGTGTGTGTGTGTGTGTGTGTGTGTGTCTGTGTGAGAGGAAGGGAGGGAAGGCCAGCCCCCTGGTTGAGATAGGGTGAGTGGTCTCACTGCTTTTCTGGTTGTCTGTAGGATGTTTTTGCAGACTTTGTTGCATAGCAGCTGTATTTTGGAAAGTTGAGAGCTTTTGGAGCAGTGTATATTGTTAGGAGTGTGTTGAAGGGGTGGGGGTGCTTGGGGTGGTCGGAGGGTTGCAAGTCACAGCAATTGGGTGATATGCCAGACACTATGAGAGAGAGAGAGAGAGGAATGGTGTGTGTGTTGGAGGAGGGAGGGGGGTGGTCAGCACAACACAAACAAGATCCAGACTGTACATTCAGAAAAGTTTTCTGCGGTGTGGACACTAAATCTCTCTCTCTCTCTCTCTCTCTCTCTCTCTCTCTCTCTCTCTCTCTCTCTCTCTCTCTCTCTCTCTCTCATTTAACTCCTTAAAAAAGGCAAAACTTGGATATATGGCCACAACTTCCTATATAATTACTACAAGGCACAAAATCAAACAATCGGCCCACACAACACTGCAATTGCTGGATTAACTCACATCTTGGATCACTCAGAGCAGAGAGAGAGAGAGAGAGAGAGAGAGAGAGAGAGAGAGAGAGAGAGAGAAACAGAGGAAGAGAAAGAGAGAAAGGGGGAGGGGGTTAAAGCAAGCAGCCCAGATTTTCACATTTCAGCTCTGTTTGTAGAGAAACAGGAAAAGGGAGGAGCTGAGGGCTCCATTCAGAAAAAGGAACTGTGAGGGTGGAGCCTGCTGCGAGACATTTTTCATGAATGGAGCAGAGACGAATCCTGTCTCAAGCGCAGACGCCACCAAATGACATGTTAATCACAGTTTGTGCTACTTTCACAACTAAATTACACTGAATATGAGGCAGAACCCTGATACAGCTGATAACATCATCCCTATCCATCATTTACAGACACACTTCCCAATAAACCATACAAAGAAAAAAACCCAGACCTGACACTCAGATTACTCTAAAATCAGAGCTGATCTTTTTAGTTTCCTAAAACTACTGAAGGACCACCGTGTTCCTCATTTACTGCGATAAGCCTCTTTGACTCTCAAATGTCACCCCACATTCCACCAGTAAACGCAGCATGTTGTGAAACAGCTGCTGCAAGCAAATGTCTCAAATGTGCACCGTTTTAAAATCAATAAACAGAGATTAGCAGTACACCCTTAAAGGGGAATTCCATACATCTTTCACAGTTTCTGCATAATTCAATGGCTCAGATATAAACAAAGTCATTCATAGCGAACTTGTGATTTCTTGCAACAATTTTACTAATAACATTACTACTAATGTTATAACATCTATTACAGAGACTCAGGCACAATATAACAATATTAATCATGTCCTGTAACAGTTTACATCACATTTAGAGGCAATAAAACCACATTTTCTAGGTAAAAAAAGTCATATTAGAAATATCTCAGCATGACCCTGTTTGTATATTAATGATGATTTAAGTATATCAGTATATTTAAAGATTGGTGAAAATGCTATTAAAATATGTCTTAGTAATTCTATAGAAGAACCCATTGAAGTTTCAAGCAATTTTAATTAGTCATTTATATAATTATTTATTTATGCCACCTCTTTTTTTACAAGCATATTTGGGAACTTATTGTTTTAACTGCTTCTTCTGCCCTGGTGACTTACTGTTGCTGTAAATGTCTTACTAGACATTTCTAGAGATTCATTTTGGTAGAACAAGTGCCCTTCTGTGGCTTTTTACTGTTAAAAAAAAATGTCCAAGCTGCTTTACAGAGAGTTAGCTAGTTAGACGTTATTGTCGAAAATGAGGAAGAGATAGAGATAGATTTGTCAGCTGTGCAGGTGTTGCACAACAGCATGCCCCACTTACAAGAAAAGAAGGAGAAGAAGAAAGAAAAAAAAGGAGAAAAAGAAAAGAAACGGACATTCCAACCCTGCTCCAATGCTTACTCTGTGTCCTCTGTCACAGCCGGGCGGGCAACAGCTCTGTTGAATAGACGGTGAAACGTTTGACTGGATCACAACATGTTTTTTAGGCCCGTAAGTGTTTACAGAAGAGAGACTGTTATGAAACGCAGGACGCTGGCATGACTTACCAAAACATCTGACTCACCTGAAGTGTACAAATGCCTACAAGCTCTGAACAAAGCTCTCCCACCACTGCAGTGGCATCGGGCAATGTTTCATTTCATTACAGAATGGGTGGCTTCGACATACTCTCGCCACTGTGACCTCAACCATGAGGGAGAATGAGCTTATGTTTATGGCCTGTCAACTGCAGACGGTCTCAGAAACTGCAGAGGGCACATAAATTATTGTAGCGCTATAATTTAAAAGAAAGGGTGTGTAGAGCTGCCAATCAAGCCTTTACGCCACTTAACTAATGTGACAGGCCTGTCAGGCTGAAGCTCACACGGAGTCTGCAAGGGGCTGTCACTGGCTGACCGCAACACCACAATTGGTTCTGCCCTGATGGGGTTAAGTGGACATGACCCCTCAATGCCCTGGAGTTCATCTCCACTTCCTCCTTGCCATTGTTGGACAACAGACAAGAACAATATGTTATAGGGAGCATCTGTCACCACATGTCAAGGGATTAGATGGCAATGTTTGCATACACTGGATTTGGGCTTACAACAAGCAGGGATTCTATCTTTAAGGAAAGTTTTGGACTTTTCCTAATAGGCACAAGCGAGTGTGGATTTGATTCAGGAATGCAGAGCCTGTGTTTTAAAGGGAAAATTATTTTGTTGCTTTTATATTCAAATATTAAGATTCATAATATACCTGCTGTATGTAATCATTTAAAAAATTGCAACTCAAGTTCTGTTGTGACTATTCCTGTGACAATAAGTACTATAAAACAATGTGGTTTTCAATATGTTCAAAATGTTCTCACAGCTGCTTCACATACAGGCTCTTATTGTATGAAATTAACCAAGAGATAGACACAGACTTGACATCTGTATTTGGGCTTTAAAAGAGGCAGAGACTGTGTCCTTTCTCCTCTACCGAGCCACTGCCCAGTTCAAATTACAATTTCTGCTACAGAAAAAAAAAGATGTTGTTTGTGTGACTCATGCCTTGAACTCTATAACCCATGAAAAATGCCAGCAGTGTTTCCACAACATGGGCCGTGGACTTGCCAACGTGGTAAAGGCCCAACCCATAGGTCTGTGAATGGCTTTGACAAAAGGTCCAGGAGAACTGTTTACAGAGCGCACGCCCCTCCACAAAGCCTGGCACGCCATTGTGTGGAGACACAACACACAAAAACAGGAGAGCAGTTGAAAAGGCAGCCTTGGTGTTGTGTGGTACAGGAATTTGCTTTTCCATTTACACCTCTGACAGACACAAAAGCCAATCTTTGTGTGTGATTCCTGAATGATCTTTTACCGGTTTCCTGAGCTGCTCAATTGAGCCTTTGAAGCACATGCAAATGGAAGGTGCTCTTTAACTCGAGCATCCAAATGTGTCGGTAAGAGCAGCAGGTCATTTGCGAAGTGTTTCTCTCTGTATTTCCTACTCAGGGCCTTAAGGACAACACGATTATATTTCTGACAAGTGCAACAACCTCACCTAAGCCTCAAACATTTTCTCAACCTATCAGTCTCAATCTTTCAGGCAAAGTGAGCAATAACATCTCTCGCTTCACACAGTAGACTGCCAATCACTCTTGAAAATAAAGGTTGCTTTATAGTTCTTGACTCGGATTAGTGGTTATAGAAAAAAAATGAGGCCCATATTCCACATTTTTCTTGCACTTTACTTTCCCCCCTGACATCCACTTATGATGTCTCTGTGGGTTTTATGAAGCAAACACAATCTAGATTCTTTTTTATATTAACATTCTCCAAAAATAATTTTTAGAACTTACAACTAGTCAGGCTTCTTCTGCTGTTATTATTATTATTATTATTATTATTATTATTATTAATAATTATTGTTGTTGTTGTTATTATTATTATTATGGTGCACATTCATGCATGCAGAAACTCAATATGCTTTACATACAGGAAATAAAATGAAAGTAATTAATTAAACACAATAAATATTTAGATAGATATTTTGTTACTGTGTCTTTAAAACGTATGTATATGTCTCATTTTTGAGTGTATCCAAAAGCATACTCTCTATATATAACTTTAAGCTATAGCCAGATCTAAACTGCTGTAGGATGAAAAGATGGATTCCTTGGTTTTAGTGAATATATGGACACATTCTGAAACATGTTTACTTCTACAGCGAGACCTTTAATTTAAAGCGAGGAGAAGTCCATTTTCCCCGAATTGGCTGTGGGCTCTTTAACAAACTCTATATTTTATGGAGGAATTTGTATTTTGAGAATATTCTTTATACTCACATACTGCGTTTACCAAAATGTTTGAAAGTGTTTTTGAGGAACCAAACGGGTTCTTCTATGGCCTGAGTGCAAAGTATCCTCCATTTAAAATAGTGAAAGCTTCCTAGAGCATACTTGGAGGAAGGAAGATTTACTTACAGTTTTCTGAGTGGAAGTCAGGAACAAACTGTTCATCACTATCAGGAACTTGAGCTGTCATTGAGAAAAAAAAAAAAAAAAAGAGAGAAGGCATGCTTAGAACCTTGATTTAAGATTCATAGTCAATCAGTCAAACAGGGTACACGCTACAGAAAATGACAAATGTGAAATTTCATGAACCAAGCCTGAAATCATACAACGTAAGCCAGAAACTCCTGAAAGCTGTACACATTAACTCTAAATACATTTTGCTGAAATATGGTCCTCATGACAATACGAGGCTTGAGGATCAAAGTTATAATTTGTCTTAAACGGAGCCATTTGTCTTAATTCATCGGGGAATAGACTGAGCCTGTCCATTAGGCCAGCCTGCCTCTCCCTTCATCTTCATCTGTTTGAAACCTGAGTTACTGCCTGTGGACAGCCATGCGACCTTCACCTCCACTTTTGTCTGTGCCAGCACTTTTCCATGAGCAGCAGATCAATACCCTCTGCTCAACACTGTGTATGGATGCGTGTGTGTGGATGTCTTGATTACTACTGGATTCCATCAGACGTACAGTACACTATTTCACTACTTTTGAAATGTGCAACTTTTTATTATGACAACTACTAAAACTAATGGGCACATGTATTGCACTGAACCAAGTGGCCAGTTAGCCACAAGAAAAGCTTTAGCAGACTCACTTCTTTTGTTATACGTTTCCTCTTGTAAGTCAATTTACTTTCAAAATTATAGTATTATTTAAAAATTATAAGTATTATATTTTAATAGACTCATAACGGCAGCCTTTCTATCAGATATCACAAAGCCATTTTAGTGAACATTTGTCTCTCTCTATGTTCAGCTCTGATCTGAAGGCATTCACAAAGGGTGGGTGATAAAGGGCTCACAGGGAAACAGTGTTACCTAGTTGTTTGTCAACCATGCTCTTGTGTCTTATTGAACCAAACTGATAGTGGATCAATAGAGAATCGCAGCTACTGATGGCCTGCCTCAAACAGCACTAACATCATCTGTCTCTCTCTCTCAGCCTCACTCTGTCTGCTCTTATCCTGCTGATGGACTTTCAGTCTTGACCGATGCAGCTAATGGATGTGCACACTAGGGCTGCAGTAGATGGACAAAGCATCATTTCATCAGATCGCAACATATTGCAACTGTGATACAAGATTGATGTGGAATGGAAAATGACTGGCTTGCTTTATTTCGACCAAAAGATTTAATAGATGCTAGATTATGATTAGAAAATTATTTAATTATTTGTGTAATACACCCCCCCAACCCATAAAACAATAAAAACAGTAGACCAATAAAACAGTGATTGATTATATGCACGTTTGGTATATAGACAATGGTAGGGCAAGTCTTATTCATGCATTCATAAATAATGAGCATGGAATGAGAAAGCTAAAAAGTGGATAAAAATATTGCTGGGTCTGGTGTCCATGCCTTACGTCGCTGCTCGCGTCATACCAACTGAAAGCCATTTCTCTGACAATGATTGGCTCTGTGCAGTGAGGTGTTCTGGAATTCATCACCTGTGTTGAGTCCTTTGAAGCCTAGTTCTTAAGGTCAAGTAAGAAGTGGTTGACGTGAGAGAGGGAAGAGTGAGGAAGAGAGAAAAGAGAGTGCTCGTTGGCTCCCTTTCCATGAGTGCAATAACACAGGAAAAGGTATTGTTTTCCAAACTATATGGTTTAAACCTATATTCTTGCAGCCCATTTGGTTAGTGTGGTCCTAAGTACTTTAGCAAAGACAAAAAGTGTTCCTTGGTGAACCTCAAATAGGACTGTTTTAGTCTCTTCTTGGGTCATTTTGGGTGAAGCCATCAAACACATAATATACAGTCGCGTAAAGGAAGATGGTAGGTCTTAAATTACAGAAAGACATATAGTAAAGCTCAATATGTTTCCATAAAACCATATCAGTAGCAATCTGTGGTTATGCTGAGTTTGCATTGTATATGTTTGCGAAGGCAAATACAGGTCGATAATGGACTCTAATTTCAAGGATATCCACTTAGTTCAACTTTGTTGAAAAGACTGAGTCATTCAAGGTATACAACTGACTCCTCAGGTCATTTAAAGAGGGTTTGTACTGTCCTGTTTCATGCACAGTGCTGGTAAATCGGAGCAGGGAAAGGCTAAAATAAGAGCAGATTAATAGTCAACGCCAACACAAATAATACCGGCTCCATTCCCTAAAGTGACCTTGAAAAACATGTCAAGAAAATCGTCCCAAATCTGAAACCAGCTCTATGCCAGTAACTGATTCTTTTCATGACTTGAATGACTTTCATTATTGATAATTATGTCCACCCTTCTAATTATAAATTCTCATGACTAGCTGCTGCAGTTATGAATCTAAGTCAAACACTTATAGTTGTTATGCAAAGCAAGTTTTTGTGGCTGCAGGTGCACCATTGATTTTATCGCACTCTGCATGCATTTCTATGCACACAACCAATTTATTTACTCTCCAGTGCGTCTGAATGAGTAGTGGTGGAAGTGGACAATGACCCACTGGGCCCGTTGCATGCCAGTCGGCAGTCCTCTGTTGGGATATAAGCCAGGTAGGACTGGTCCTTTCAATCATACCGAAAAGTAACGTATCACAATATTGCCGTGGTAACTGTTGCACTGCCAATAACATACTATACTACTAGACCTCATCTACAAAAAAAAATCTTGTATCCAGTTTCACCCAATCAACATTAGTTTTTAAAATATTTGCTCAATTCTGAAAATTATGCCAGAAACATTCTGTTGAAATGTTGGGACCAGGGCTATTTGAGGTGATGCAATCTTACTTGGGTATAAAAAGAAAGCACATGCAAATATTTATTCAATAATCCAACAGGTTAGGAACAATGTTCCTTTCAAGGACTTTATGTAGTTCACACTCCACGAAGCATATCATCAAAAGATTCATGAAAATCAGAGAAAACGAAATCAAAAACCACAACTGACATCCTGTGACCTTCCATGTGCCTGGTGGCGCTGCATCAAGGAATAAAATATGTGATAGACATTACCAAATGGGCTTAGTAATACTTTGATAAAACCATGGTCAATAAACACCAGTCATCTTTGCATCCACAAAAGCTAAAACTGTACCACGCATTATGGAAGCCATATGTCAACAATGTCCAGACTTCACTGAGTTCATTTGAAATGAACTGATTCACAGAGGAAACGTGTACTGTGGTCTGTTGAGTCAACCTTTCAGACTGTTTAAGGAAACAACAAATAGCCAAATAGGAAAAGGAGCATCCAGATTGATACCAGCATAAATTTCAAAAGCCAGTATCTGTCATGGTACAGAGTGTATAAATTGTGTAATTTGTTAAAGCAATATTAACAACGAAAATTTTAATACATTTTGCTGCTACATACAGCATAACCGACCTCTTTTCAGGGGCATTCAAGTTCATTTCAACAGAACAACAGCAAGCTACATCCTACACTGGCCTGCTAAACATATAGATCTATATCTCTAAAATAAACATGTGGAATGTTATGAAAACCATGACAATAAAAGATTATGGAGCATATGGTTGCACCACTATCGACTTTTATAGTTGTCTAAACTGCATCAGTTATATTCAGCCCAAAAGGTTTAAGTGTTGGTAAAAGGAAAAGTGAGCAGTAAATATCCCTCGGATTTTCCCAACTTTCTTATTGTGCTCAGGCATCAGTCGCACAGAAAAAACAGATATAATAATAATGATCTCTTCTTATTAACATCACAAAGAGCCATGCAAAGAGGTATTTAAAAAAAGGTTAAAAATAATACAACTTAAAACACTAAATTCGTATTTTAGAACAAAGATAATTTATGCCACTAGTGCATTAAATAATAGTGCATTAAATAAATATAATAAGGCATTTAATGTTACAGCCTAGACTCATTTGCTTTCAAATATGCATAACAAGCTCTGATTTATGATGCACGCTACAGGCTACATGACACAAACAAAGAGTAAACGTCTTGTGCTGTTGTCATTTTCCCTCTGTAACAGAAGGAATGATTAAGCCACAGGCCCAATACATACTGTAAGTGCTGCACTGAGCAACAAAACCCTAGCCTGCTGTTTCACTAGGCATTGCATACTCCAGCTTCTCTTCTCAGCCAGTAGACCATAAACACTGCAATCAAAAAGAGTAACTCTGAGACGTGAGATTATTCTGCCACTTCCTGTGATGGAAATCATGCCAATGCCCCTTTTGAGCATGCTCTGATAAATTACATTCATTTCCTACATATTCCACTATCCTGTTGCTATAGTGTAATTCTATTAGAGCCACTCAAGTTTTCTTCTGTTCGCCCCCGAGGAGAAGCATAAGGCTTTTTTATATATGAGTCAGAGCAGAGGCCAATATTTGGTCTTCCAGATCAAACAATAAATCATTTGCGCTTGTTTCAACATGTCTGAAAAGAAACACATGCGATATGTGCAAAGGAAAGGAATTAAAAAAAAAACAACAAAAAAACACACACACACACACATTAGGGATTGTCTGAACATCAGTTCCTTAGAGCTAACTGGAACACAACATAGCCTGACTTTCTCTCTCTCTCTCTGTGTGTGCATGTACATGTTAGAGAGTGTGTGTATGTCTGTGCATGCACGTGTGTGTGTGTGTGTCTGTGAGTGTGAGAGAGAGAGAGTGACTGAGTGAGTGTCTGAGGCCAGTGAGCTTCCAGGAACGTCTTGTCAAGGGCTTTGAAATGCAAGTCAGCACAAGACTGGAAGTGCGTCTGTGCAAGCATGGAGACATGTTTCCTTTTTCTCTCAGGGACTCTGAATGACTGAATTTTTTTTTTAGTCCGACAGATCCTGGGAGGAGCCAGGAGGTCTGTCTTTAAAAAAAAGGTAAAGGCTAATAACAAGACTCGACAAGCTTTATCCATTCAGAACTTTCTTGTCCCCGTCTTTCTCTTCCTCTCTCCCCTTTAAAGTGTGAAAGCCCTCAAGCCTCTGTTTTTACAATATGGTGAATCACCCACAACCACAATCACCTGATAATAAGCCGTTTGGTCTATCCAGTTGGAAAAAAAGGAAAAACCTGTGCTCTGTGGACAGGCTCTGCTCTCTTCTTTCTGTGTGGGAATATTTTAGTAAATCTCACTCAGAAGAACACAAACTGACATTAATAAGTACTGTATATGCACAAGGGGTGAATTCTAATATAGCCATGTAGCTACATACACACCTGAGTTTTTATAGATAACGATATTAATAGTCAATCACTGAACAAAGACTGAACTCCTCTGTCATGAATGCATTTGAACATGTTGTACACCTATGTCAGTATTATTGTACTACCTCTGTGAAGAATTCTAAATCAGTAATTGAGTAATTGTTTTCTAGAACTGCACATTCACATCAACACCAGTCTAAGTGACATTTTTTACATTGTCATAATTTAATTACACTATAATGAAAAGCCTGTGGAATTCCCCTTTGAAAATACATGTTGTCTCGTTTCAGTTTTCAGTGAGAATAAAGGCATAGTTCTCACTGGTGTGTTTTATGTTCATTGTCTCTGTCTCTCACCTGATGAATGATGTGTGAACTTTACAGTTTGACGCTGCATGATAATAGGCATTGCATGGTAATTGTGTTGTGGATGGGCAATATCCAGTTATTTGATTGAATCCTCACTGTGATTATAGGATGTGCTTCTGTTTAAGTCAACCTGCTGATTAAACTGCTTATCTGAAGGTTTCAGGCCAAAATAATGCTTTTAGATACACACTTCCCACTGACACAAAGTTCACCAAAACAGCAAAATGGAAAAAAAAAAAAATTCAGGTAGGAAATGATATAATCAGTGATGTGATAAATATTAAAATCTTTGCAGACCGGAACAGCCAGTCGTCAAAGGGACCGGAGATTCCTATTTTCAAAGTGCTGAGCATTAATCACTCCAAGCATTAATTACAGCTTTACTTTGACATGTGAGTACTGACCTTGAACTGCAACACTACAGTGTCTGAACTCTTAAGTACTTTCCTTCTGAAAGAACAGCTAGAACCAATTTCAGTCATTCTCTCTAGGAAATGTGCCTTTATTGTAAATAAAATCATGACTAATGTTAACATACGTCACAAATACTCTGTTCCATTTCATGAAATATTTACTGATTTTTTTTATCTTTCCTGTTATTTTCTTAAATATTTAAGCAGAACTAGACCACAGAAGAGATCAAGCAGCATACTCAACAACTGTAAACACTTTAAATTGGTTTTCAGTGAATCTAATAGAATCTGTTTATATATAGAACCATGAACACTCCAAAAAACATCCAAATGTGTAAAAAGACCTTAGCTTGGTTAAATGATCCTTCTCTGTGAACAAAAATTTGCTCTAGATGCTTCTTTAAAAAATCTTTACTGAATGAAACTGTATAGCACCACAAATTGTTCTACCCCAACAGTAGTACTCTACAGAAACGTTTAGGCTAAGAGTGTATGTAGTAAGTGCACATTCTATGATAAAATCACATACTGATGTGAAAACTATAATAATAGACAAAATAGTGAGACAAAGAAAAAAATAATTAAAATATATATTCCTATCATCTATTTATTTCATAGATTTTTTTTTTAGTCTATAAAAGGCCTAAAACAGCACAGATCCAGAATTGTGGTTTCAAGCCTACTCTTTTTGTCCACCACTCCCTGGTCTGGACACTGTAAATCCTTTCTGCCAGGATTCATTTAAACTATTCACCGCCTGACCATCGGGTTTTGATGCTGTTTATTTGCATTAGCTGTGTTCATGCCACAAAACTGCCCAAGTATTCAGAGTTTATGTAGCTCTCAGTAGAGTATGATGATTCATTTTGTGATAGAGGCTTCTTAGATATTTATAATATAAAATACCTAGCAAACCCATTACTGTTTGAAAAGAAAAAAAAAATCAGCCCACAAGGGGATTTGTGCAATACCCTGGAAAACCCACTTTTGGTTTTCTTTCCCTAAAATCCTTTCCCTTGAGGGTTCTTTAGAGGAAAATATGTGAGGGTTAAGAAGCTTTTTATAGATTGGGGAAACTTAATTTAATGTAAAGACTCTTGAAAATGGATTTTCTTCAAACTCACAAAATTTATTTTTAAACATATTTCTTCAGAGAAACAAAAGAGGATGTCGCATGGCATAATCACTTTGTGGCAGTTGTAATAGTGTATTAAACTAAGCAAAGGGGCCATAAAAATCTTTTACTGGTCTCAGTTTAAAATGGCATCAGGCTATCAAATTCATACTGGTTGAAATCCCATTTTCCTAGGATCAGTGTAATAAAATCAACACCAGACTCTGGCCATGAGTCAATGAGATCACATTTCAATCTGTCCTGAAGCATCCAGCCGTGTGCCTAATCAAAGGGGCCATCCATTTTTAGTATTTAATTATCCCTTCTTTTTCCACTAGCAAACAGGCACTGCTATTCTTAATGTTACTACTTTTCGATCCATGTTTATTGCCACTAGAGGGGCATAAGCACTGAGATCCAGACATACAGCAGACACAAATAGAAGAATGCCAGTCTCACCTTCTGTCAGCCATGTCTCTTGAAGCTGACTTAAATCCTGAAACAGATCTGGAAAAATAAAAAATAAAAAAAACATATTACAGCTCAACACAAGGCAGTTATTCTTCAAAAGTTCAAGTCTTCCATCACTACATGCTTCTGTTCTTGACAGCGTCTACTGCCTGCATAAAGGCCACAGTCAGTTTCCTAAACATGCTTTTTACTTTACCTTCGGATTCCTGAGGGGGTAATTCGGTGTCCATGTATTTCCTTTTTGCTGCCATCAACAGTCTATTTAGGGGCCCATTTCCTTGCGACCTCTGCAAACAGCAAGCATATTATGTAAGTGGAAATATTTATACAGAGTATAGAACAAATAAGCAACATTTGAGCACTAGGTGATGAGTTATAATTCAAATATACAGTGAAGATATATAGTGGAAGACATGACCATATGTTACAACCACATTTCGAGTTCTGAATACTGAGGAATTATAAATATTTAAACTGTAGTCATAGCTTGTTGTGTAGTGTATACAAATCTCAAACCTCACTAGTTACAATGAAGGTAGACCCTACAGTAGGATATAGTTTTATAATACTTGGAATATTATTAACAGCTTTGTTTTTACATTTTAAAAGTATAACGAATCTTAGGGTTTTCACATTCCTGACTATATCTCTAACCATACTTCCGTCAGGTTTTGAAATAGAGCTCACCATTTAAAAATAGACGTGTAAACATGACATATTCTTTGTAAATACGACGTAACTATCAGACTCTAACAACAAAACACCCCAAACAGGACCAATGTAAGTGTGTTGCCTATTCTACAATAAAACAACGGAAAAGGGTTAAAAAACTGCCTCTGTGATCATTATTTTGGTTCAAACTCAGCTTAGTTTTCATCGCAGCTCGCGCGCAACAAACCACAGGCAACGGACGAGCGGAGGATCCAAACAGCGGAGAACACGCCGGAAACAAAGCGGGGAGATTCAAAAACAGAGCACTTACATTAGCTAAAGTATAAGGCACTTGCTGGTCCAGATATCCATCCATCTTATAATCCATGCGTTAACCGTTCGTGGTCATTTGGGCTGTTCTGAGTGAGCTCCACGCAGTCTGCAGCAGTGTGGAGAGCAGGCAGCTCGAGTTGTGAATGGAGCCGCGAGAAAGCTGCATACGTAATGAGCTCCATTCACGAAAACTGTCCCACTGCACACACACTCACACGAACACACACACAATCTCTCTCTCTCTCTCTCTCTCTCTCTCTCTCTCTCTCTCACACACACACACACATTCACGTTTGTTTTCGTGTGCTGTGGAACCATCACATAGACCTCCATTCATGTTACAGAGAGATTCTTACTCTTATTTTTCCCTAAGCACAACTAGCCTAACCCTAACGTTGTCAAGGAAGAGAAGTCCTCACAGTGTGAGTGCGTGAGAGCAGATTTAGCCCCGCAACGTGATTTATTCTTTGTACACAAACGCACACTCAAGTTTGTTTTCAGGCACATTTGGGGATATAACACAGACGTATGCTACATTCGCTGTGTATTTGTTCATAAGTGGGTTACTACTAGTCGAAACCTAACCGTAAACTAACCCCTGACCCTAACTTCACCCTAAAATGTCTTTAATTGTAAATGTACTAATTTAGATTTGTGGCCCCCAGAAGGAAGTGAAGCCCACGCAATGTGCGTGTGTAAACAGATTTTGGTCCCCACATCGTGGTGTATTCCTGACGCACACACTTCCTCAAACACTAAATCAAAGCCACACACGGGACAGACACACTCTATTTTTCTATACGTGGTCACTCTCTATTGTTTACAACACAGTAATCAGTGAAAAAAAAGACTGTGTTTTCTGGATTTCCTCGGGAAAAAAAAGGGCTGACTTCCTCTACAGTAAATCTAAATAAGGCCGTTTCTATTTATTTGTTGGACTGAAAAGTAACATAGCTAATTGGAAATCTAATTTATAATGTCTATTTTATGCCTCCACATGTAGGCTATGTTCAGGAAGTATGTATGGACTATGATTTAAAATATGCAGAAGTATGTCGTGTGTTCGTTTGGAAATCCAGTGTAATTTGAAGCAGGGTGCTCACATTTTTGCACACGGCTGTATGTGTTCTGCTTTTCACCGAGGCACGCGAACAGGACGCAGGGGGAAAGAACGGCGTCCTCTGTTTGTTTATGTTAAAAGTTCTTGAAAAAAAGCGCTTGAAAAGGCCCCTAAACCGTGTAGGTTTAGACATATACCCCAGTTGACTTAAAGAGGTGAAGGCTGTGGTCCTGAGAGAGGTGAGGCAAATAAGTTAGAATGAAAAAATATTTTATGCTCAAACTTTAGAGTCGAGTAGCTTTTCTCGCTCTTGTGCTCGCTCCGGTGATTGGTGGATTTTCTCTTTCAGGAGCTCGGGTTTCTCCCCCTCTTTGTCCACATGAATGGTCTCACTTATGAATGAAAACTCGGTTCCTCCTCTAGACCAATCACAAGCCGCTCTGTTTCAAACCCTGCAAACCAAGGGCGGGCCCTGCATCGAACCGACCAATCAGCGCCCGGCGGCCCAAGAGTGTTTTCCCTCCCGGCTCTCGCAGTTGTTTTTCATTCACAAAAAGGAAAGAGAAAGTTGAGGGAGGAGAGGGAGAAGAAAAAAAAACCCAGTCCATTCATAAAAACTTGCCCTGGCATGAATGTACCGAGTTGTTTTCAGCACACGCTCTATTAACAACAGACACAGGTGAAAAAAACACACCACGAGGTCCCTCCCCAGCAAAGCTGCATTGAATTAAAGACTTTACACGGACTGTCTTTACTCTCAAATAGCTTACAGCACCAATATAGACTGATTTTATTCCATGCTGAGTTTATGTACAGGGACAG
Source organism: Hoplias malabaricus (assembly GCF_029633855.1). Classification (NCBI taxonomy): domain Eukaryota; kingdom Metazoa; phylum Chordata; class Actinopteri; order Characiformes; family Erythrinidae; genus Hoplias; species Hoplias malabaricus. The sequence goes on from NC_089802.1 coordinate 17,140,223, forward strand.
CATGAACTGCTTTTGGCCTATAGCATGCATGAGTGAATGCTTTCCATAGAAAATCATCAAATGAGACACTCCAGGGCAGCAGCACATGAAGCTAATATCGCTCTATGCACTATGCTTGAACCTAAGTGTGACCTAAAGAAGAAGATGGGCCACTTTATCAATCCCCTTAGGGAAAATTGGGCTGCAAACCACCTCTAGACCCAGGGAGCAGCTTTGGAGTTAGGTGCCTTGCTCAAGGGCACTTTTGCCATGGCTGATTTTTTCCTGATGTTTCTGGGATTTGAACTAGCAACCCACTGAACTCAAGCTCACTTCTCTAACCTTAAGGCCATGGCTGCCAAATAAATAGTACAAAACATTTCAATGCTACTGTGGTAGCCACTAAATATTTAAAGTTCCAACTTTTAGTGTAAAATCTTCCCAGAATGTAACTCTTTGGTTAACTTATAATTAATGCATGATTTTTGTAATGACTGGAGCCAAAACCAGTCATTCAACAATACCCGGACATTACTTTAGTTCTCATGAATCCACACACATATTTCACCATGTAGTGCAGAGCCTTCATAGTAGAGTAGAAGTTGTTATGCAGGAAAGTCAATTCGATTGATTCATGTCTTTTCATAGGAATGCAGTCTATACAGACATAGATCTTTCAGGCTGTGGTGGCACTTAAAGTATAGAATTGTTCAAGTGTCATTTGAATCCCACTGATGATAAAAACATATGTAAAGGAGAAAGTGTGCTGCACATAGCTATTACAAGCTGTTTGTACAAAACCGAACACGTGTGTCTATGAAGGTGTCTCTATTGTGCAGTTAAAAAAATAATTTAGTGCTTTATTTGGAAGGACTTTATTGATTATAAGTGCATTCTTAGGAGGACTGAGGGCAAATCTCATCAACCATACTCCATATCTTGGCTTGATATATTTACCATTGCCTACTATAATCAAGCCAACGGAATCATACTTTTGCCTTTACTTCCTGACAGCACTAACATAACTGATAAGATGATGCATGCAGATGATTTTACTGCTTCATAAAACTGAACAACCTTGTGAATTTTTGTAGTAAAAAATGTGTAAAATTCAGCCATCGCCTTATTTTTGGCCTGTTTTGGCCTGTAGGTTGAGCACTGAGATGACCTTAAACAGTAGGCTCAACGTATATCTTATCAGCACTTTTGTAGATTTCAATTTCAACTCTGTTGACAAGGAAAGGATGTTGAAACTCATGCCTTGAGATTTGAACGGTTTAATGGTTAAGGCAGTAAGTCAGGGTCCAGCAGTGGGGAAACATACTGCACTTTGACTCCCTACTGAGATTCCTATTATCTCCTGTGGTTCAGCCATTTGTGCAAGGCATGAAACGTATGCTCACCCTTTTTTTTGCAGCCAGACAGTCATTTTGTCTGAGTGTATTATATTCTACTTAATAGTATTTATATAATTTTCATTACAGATCTGATGAGGATAATTTAAAAATCATATTTAAAATCATATTAATATCACCATTGTTAACACCTCGGCATAATTCAACATTTTGCTGCTGATGGCTGATGTATTAATTAGAACTATAGTTTTATGGTTATTTTTGCAGCTTTCTGTTATTTATTGGCTGATATTACTGGTGGTTATGCCTGCAAACTATCCGAGTATATATTGCCATGCATTCATATTCTACCAGTAAATTTATCTGCATGGTTGGACATCAAATAAAATTCACACTGTAAATGTTTTTATATCTTAAAAGTACATTTTATACACTGTAATGTATCATATTTAAGTTGGATAGTTTGTTTCACACAAAAAAGAATTGTGTGTATGAATTGTGCTTTGCATCAGTCGACCCGATTGAGTGACAATTACATCAAGCTCCTTTTTTTACTTTTAGACTCAATTCAATGTAGGTTTACTAATGTATATTTTACTCTTACGTTTTTCTACTTTCACAGTATTTGGTGCTGCCGTAACTTGTACTTTTCCCTCAGGGATAAATAAAGTGATCTATCCATCTACAGGGTCAGTGGTAACATTTTTACTCACTCTGCTTTTGCCGAGTTATTCATGAATGCAACATGCTGAAATATAATTAGTCTGTGGTTGCTTCTATAGAAAGATATCAGTGTCTCTCAAATACTTTTACTTCAGTTATTAATCTAAAACCATTAGCTTATGTCTAAGTTGTGTCTTTTGTTTCTCATGAACTCCTTTTGGAGACTTTAGCTGGTCTTACATTAACTCTGTCACACTGCAGTTGTGAAACAAAATAAAACTAACTGCATAAACATGGACTGTTTAAATCATAAGAAGCCTATACTCCGAATACTCAGTGCCAGTGCTGTATGTGGACAGTGGTATTTCAAGGAAACAGGAAGTGCAGTGTACCGAGTCAGATGCTAGGTATCCTGTATGGGAGGTCACTTCTGCTGGGCTGTGTTGTTCTGAACGGAGATTTCCAGTGCAAACAGGCATCGTGAGAATCCAAAGCTGAGAGTGTCTACTAGGGTGGGGGACAAGCTTTTCCTTTCGAATATAAGCTAAATACAGAGACCTAAAAATAAGTCTTGCAAAACATTTGTCTACAGACTTATCTAACATCCTTTAATGCCAGGTTGCCAAATTAGGCACTGACGGACTTGTATCCTGAACTGGGCCTGTCCAGGCGCCTGCCCATGTCCACTCTGATTTCCTTCAGTTGTCACAGCCGAGGAATGAGTTTCACCTGAGCACAGTCTCCTACAAAGCCTGTTGTGTTTAAGGCGAGAGTTTAGCGTGTAGACTTTCCTATGGGGCGCACAGGGATTCAAAAGTAAATATGCAGTAGAAGAGGAAGCTAAAGGAAGTTTTCAGGGCTGGAGTTTCAGAATGTAGTGGAGAACCAGACTGGTTTGCACAATGTTAACTTCCAGGTCAATAATGAAAGCTTCCAAAAAATCTATTTTCCAGCACGTTACGATGGAGATAACAGTATTTGTCTGTTTTCCAGGAGATCAGTAAATCAATCAATCAATTCATTTTTATAAGACAAGTCCGGTACCCCTAGAATACACAGGAATTTGACTCTGGATTTCAATGAATCTGAAAATAGAATCATAAAAAATATTTTTTAATATGTAATTTAAACTGCACGATGTGAAAAAAAACAAAGAATGCTATTAGTAATTTAACTAGCATTAGCAATTTAACTAAACTAGGGTACATCTTTATATTGGGAATTAATCTTGCCCATTAAACATCTATGAATCTAATTAGTATATATTTTCAACTTTGGGAATTTAAAGAGAATATATTTCCAGTATTGGGAATTTAAGCAGCATATGTGTTCAGCACTGGGAATTTATATAGTTAGGATACATGTTCAACATTGGAAAATTAACTAAGGCACATTTTCATCATTGAGAATGTAGCTACGACACATGTCCAATATTGGGAATTTAACTAAAAGGAGTTTTTAACATGACCGTTGTGTTTAATTTAGGAAATATAGCTGGAATTTATGATGTTCCACATTGGAACTCTCATAATATATTCTTACATTGCAGAACTGATCTAGGAACTAGCATCTTGAACCTCTTGGATGTCTAAATATATAAAAATATGTAACATCTACATTATGGTAAATTAATTTGAAGTACAAGGATAGATCATATTAAGAAGACATTATGAAAAATATACCTGACAATGACAATGAGAGCTCAGAGTATACTGATGTAGGATGCTTAATTCAAATTGAAAAGTAAAGCCTTTTAATATTTTGCAAACCAGACCCATTTAAGCCTTATTTTTGAGTTTTATTTTATTCTACTTGTCAACATGGATCTCTCATATTATCATAAAGGTACAGTCCATTCAGCATTGCCTTTCAGTCTGATTTGTCATCTGGAAATGTTACGCATGTTCAGACACCTGGCAGCCATTCTGCTTTTTCCATATGAACAGCTTATCTTTTCATAAATTCTAAGTCCTATTCCTTTCATCTTACTTTCAAGCCTGTGTCCAGCTATGGAAATTGTTCCAACAGTCAAGTGTATAGTTAGTGGAGTATTGTGGCTGTCTGTGGTTGGGTTTAAGTCATTGTGTGGTGTAGCAGCAGACATTGTCAGATTTACACTCTCTGGCACAAGGCCCGAGCGTCACATTGTATTCGCCTGCACTAAACCAACCCACAAGAAATGATTTCTCACAAACCCCCATGGAATGCCTGGCACTGGATAACACACAACCCAGATGATACCCAGGCTTCTTTAGAACAACTGCTACTGTGACTGTTTGTCTGACATGTCATTGTGTTAATGACCAGACTGTATATTTCTGTAAGCCTAACACCAAATTAAACAGAAGCCCCAGTGTTTCTACCATTGTTATGGCTTAAATACTTGTTTTGGCAAGTTGCTTTCAGTTTCAAAAATGACCCTGAAATTAGAAATGATTTTTCAAAAGCAAGTGTTTGTAATCCCAAATACTTGTAAGTAACTAAACAAAGACCTCTGATTTTTAAGTAGTTTTTGCGAACAATGAATACATAATGGCCATTTTTAACTGCCAGGGTCTGTCTGTGTAGGTCTTGTTGTCTATTGTTAAATTATTATTATTATTATTAGTTTACTCACGTTCTCTGTGTCTGGATGTGTTTTTTTTTAACATGCCCATGTGTACGTTGGTCTTTCTCGGGCTGACGGGTGTTTATATGTACTTTGATAGTGCTGCTTGGCCGTTACTCATTCCTGCTGGGTGTCTGACCGTTGCCTGGGCGCCCATCTGTGTGGCACTGGGAAGGAAATGTCTGGGCTGGCATCTGAGAGGCCATCCACGGCTCGGTCCAAGCGTGCCCTGAGCACCTGCAGCCCCAAGTCTCCTGCCCCTCACAGAGGCCTGCTTGTTTGTCAACAGGCCTTCTCCCTGTTAAAGTCAGAATCTCTCCTTAAGCTGCGCAGCCCTGGAGATCAATCAGCCGGGCACAATGGCCTCCTGCTTTACGGGCCTGCCCTTCAGCATGGCCCTTCAACTGCCCACACAGCTGCGCTAGCCCCAGCTGAATCTATACATCTGAAAAACAATGTCCTTTCCTTCTGAAATCCCCTATTCCAGCTTTTCGCTGACTGCCAGCAACACATCACGAAGAGGGAGATGAACTTTTTTTTTTGTTCTAAATCGAGGGGGATTGCAGCATTGGGGGCACACAGAGGAGTGTTGTTAGCGTCCCTCTGACAGTGGACATTTTGTATAAACGCCCAATTGTTGGTTCCGCCAACTCCCTGACATTTACATTTATAGCTCCTCTTTCCAGTTCATTTCGATGCTAATTTGAGGACAAAGCAAAATCACAAGTATGTCAGTTATAGTCATCTAGTTGTATTTGTCTGGCTATGGCCCAAAAAAAAAAAAAAAGAAATTACAGAAACCATTGCCAGAGGTACAATTTGTACACTGTTATTTCAGTGGCTGTCAGTATCTAGCAATAGACACGTTATGCAGCATGTGCAGCCTGAATTTATTAAATCAGCAGTGGAGAGGAGCCATTTTTTAAGACAAAACTGAACCGACGAGCCTACTAACACACAGTACTGTGCAAATGTTTTTGGTACTAGAGATTATGAGATTTAAAAAGCTATTTATCTGAGCAGTAAGTGTTTATTTGCTAAAAAAACAAACAACAAATAACACCTAACATTAAAATGAAACCAAAAAACATTATTCCAGTGAGTGTGATATTCTGTGTGTGAATGTGTTGGTTTAACTTTTTCCAAATCTCTCCTCGTAGCAGTCCATTTCATTTGAGGATATCATCCAATACCTATTTTTACTGGTTAATAAATAATGAATTTAAATAATGTGTGCTGTTGATTTAACAAATTCATGCAATCAAGGAGAATCTGAACAAAACATTGTTCTTCAAACTCACTCACACCTACTACTTAGAAAAAATGTGTCTTATATTTCTTATTTGTTTATATGTATTATCCATGAGAATATGTATCTCTTTATACAAGCACCACGCTTTGCTGTGAAGGTGTTAGGTACCTAAGACTTCTGCGTAGTTCTGTTTTCACCAATATTAACAATACAAATGTCTTACCACTTTTAAAGGAAGCAAGTCAAACTGGATATTTGTTGAAATATTGCCAAGTAAAATCAAATTATAATGGAACATCTTTTCTTTTTTTTTCTTTTCAAAGGAACTTCCCATTTGCAGACCACTTACGGTTTCAACATGAAGTCTCCTTTTGTAAATGTAGATGTTTACTTGTAAAAGTAAATCTAATGAAAAAAATGACATGATTTTTAACTAAGTCATTGTTCAGGTGATAGACTCTATGATGCTGTCTCTGGGAATCTGATATGTAGATGAACATAATTAATAAATCATTTACTTGTTCATTCAGGTGGAATAATGTTACTGCATTTATAAATCAAAATAAAAAACAGTATATCTGCTATTTTTAACATTGAAAGTTGCAGTTTATTTATTTTTTTCTCTGTGGAAAATTTCACTATTATTCTGTTTTATACCTGTTTTAAATACTTTTTTTTGGACTACTTCTACTTTATTTCTACCATTTTATGTTTTCTGAATGCATTAGCTATAAATCTGTCAGATTCCAGGTTGTAGTTGGTCTGAAGCTCTATAAACTCAGTTTTATAAACAAAGCACAGACTGCCCTCTGAAACAGCAAGGGGGATATTTGAGAGTCCAAACAAATAGGCCTCTGTGTTTAGCTTGGATTTATCCGGTTATGTGTTACCTGATAACATTCAGCTTGGCTACAGTTGCACAAAATCCAATGTGGATGGACTAGGTACAGCTGATTTTAAAAGTTAAACTTTTGACTCATATTGTCTGTGTTTTACAACAGATAATATTTACATTCATTTAAAATTCTGAAAATACTCAGAGAATCTCTTGAGCTTTAGGTCACCAACCCCTATGCCAAATGTGGGCTAGAGGGGAAAAAGTGTTCTCTGGAGTGATGAAGTTCTATACAGTATCTTTGGGATGAGATGGAGTGATATTTGTTATCCAGAACTAATCATCCACATTCAGAAAGTGGCCTCACTTAAGCTTACAGTTAAACCCACACTGTGTTGCAACATCTAGTGTAAAGCTATGGCAGAGCCGTTATGGCAGCAAAGGGATAACTACTTGAGCTCACTTTTAGGAGAATTACTGGATGAACAGGACTCTTCAAATCGTTGGCAATACAGTGTGTATATATGCTAATAGCACCATAAACAGCCATAAAATTCTTCTAAACCTCTGATATTATGGTGACATTGTTGTGGTTGTGAGTTTCGAGCATTACCTTTCTGTGAACCTTGTAAATCACAGAGAGGGGATGGGTATGAACAGTGGTGTGAATCCCTCATCAAGTTTCACAGGCCTGTAAAAGACTGAGTTTGTAGGAGAGGGCCAGCTGGAGTGTGCATGCCTCATCTTTGTGATCAGAGAAGCATGAGGGACCTGTAGCTACTCACAGGAGTTCCATGCATGTACAAGATGCATCCAGGATTACACATGCTTTTATACTCAAAGCAGTCCGCGAAAAAAAATATATATGTCCACTGAGAGAGGCCCCTGGAAAGTTAGAACTGTCCATCTGTTGGTATCAAGGCAGATTTGATGATAATAAATGTGGCTTTTTGGTTGAAGGCTCTTCCTCCAGTGATACTTGAATATTTTTAAGTGCTTCAGTCAAACAAATAAAATCCCACTAATGAGATGAATCTGTGTTGAGCTGCAAGTGAGCAATGAGGGTAAAATGGGAGGGGCAGAAATCCCTCTTCCTAAAGATGAACTGCAAAATATAGCGGTAGCAAATATTGTATAAGGCTCATATGGCATCTTAAAAGATGTATTCAAATGTTTTCTTAAGTGATTGTTCTTCATGTGACGTCTAATGACACCTGGTGGCCTGGATGTGGCTAAAATTCTGTACCAAACGATTGCAGTATTTAGCAGACCCTCTTATCCAGAGTGACTTACAAAAGTGCTTAATGTTCAAACAGAATGTTTATCCTAGCTAGTACAAAGAGTTAAGTTTAAATGTGGCTGTGCACTGTTGTTTTTTTTATTTTTTTATTATTATTTTTTTTTGTAAATTTCTCTTTAAAGTAACACTAGGTAAGATCTGATTTATTTATTTATTGCTCCTGGGGTGCCCCCTAGCTGAATTAAAGTTTTAAATATGGCACTAAAATTAAAGAGGGTGGGGCATGTCGTACCCTCCTCCAAAATTTACATATTGCTGTTTCTGCAGTGCTGAGCCCTGAGTACCAGCAACAGAAGTTCTATTCTCCTTATTACAGGCCAGTGAATCACCACAAATATTTTGAAGCTGTAATTAAGGTAATAATATTACATAGTGTTCCTTTAATTATGCCTAGTTTTCATTCTTACCACTAAGAACAAATGTATGATTACTGTTGTTAAATGAAAATAATAAAGGGCTAATAAAGTATTATGGGGTGGCACGGTGGTGCAGCATGTAGTGTCACAGTCACACAGCTCCAGGGACCTGGAGGTTGTGGGTTCGATTCCCGCTCCGGATGACTGTCTGTGAGGAGTTTGGTGTGTTCTCCCTGTGTCTGCGTGGGTTTCCTCCGGTTTCCTCCCACAGTCCAAAAACATGTTAGTAGGTGGATTGGCGACTCAAAAGTGTGTGAATGTGTGTGTGTGTGTTGCCCTGTGAAGGACTGGCGCCCCCTCCAGGGTGTATTCCCGCCTTGCGCCCAATGATTCCAAGTAGGCTCTGGACTCACTGTGACATTGAAATGGATAAGCGGTTACATATAATGAATGAATAATAAAGTATTATACTTCTTCATTTACTTTTAAATCCAAGAATGTGTAAACTGCACAGTACTGAGCAACTTGGTGTGATGCTATTTCTTGTGTTGTTGTTTTTTTTCTGTGCTGAATGAAGGTGTTCTCTGATGTCAGACCCCTGCCTAATGTCAGTGGATGAAGTCAGTGGTATTTGGAGGCATGAGATCATTTTTCCATTCACACTGCACAGTGGGCCGGTGTAAGACACACCTTTAACTCAGAGTAAGTGTAAGCAAGCCTCCTCAGGTTCAGTTTGGATCATTTGATGAGCACACTCCTCGTGTTCTCTCACCCTCCCCAAACCAACCTACTTCCAACATGCACAAAATGATCACTATTTTCAAATGGTGATGTACAGATCTAGTTGTGATAAGCTCTTCTCATCACTTCTCTTCTCTTGTCTTCTCTTCTCAATACCAACTTCACAGAACAAAGTGGCTTCATAATGACTTGACTACTGCCTTGCCATGTTGTTTGGGAGAAGATATCATGAAGCATCATATAAGATGTAGAACTTGTTATTCTCCCCCTTACTCTACCCTTACTTTATCCATCACAACATGACATCAGCCCTTTGTCTCAGTTACACATCCTCCCCAGTGTCCTGATGGCTGAGATAACGCAGGAAAGTCACTGATTAGCCAGGAATCTCGTTACATGGAGCAATGGATCCCTCCCTTCCTCTTTGGCCTAATTGAGATGAGCAGAGCCAAAAAACCAAGCAGGTGAGCGGAAATGCATTTCTCTCTCTCTCCATGTTCTTTACTCTTCCTCTGTCTCTCAGTTTTGTAGCCCACACAAACAATAACTCTAGAGTTGCATTACTGAGATGAATGACCTGCCCAGCCTCTCACACTACCATGGAGGCATATACTATGTTTTTCGTAACACTTCCTAAGTGTGTCGGAGCGCTGCTGGGCTGGCTGTGTTTTAGGGATTGTGCTGGAGCTTTAGGGAACCTTCTTGAATGGCTAAATAACTCCCTTAGTAGGGTTCAGTGACCCAGAAAATGGGTTCTGCACCAAGGAGGAAATGATGGCCGGCAATCAAGTGTCTGTGAACAGTTTAGAAAGAATGCACCAAAGGGGAGAAAAAAGCACCAGCCCCTACATGTGCCGACAAATTACAGGGTAAACAAAATCTCGAGCTTTCAATTCATTGAATTATGTGGCATTTAAAAAGTCCTGAATTAAAAAGTCCTAGATTTTGTGAAGTTTTTTACTGCTGAAGTTAATTTAATGCTGTAGCCTGTTTATTGGATTTTCAGCCAAATCGGCCTTATATATAAAAATATATCAATCAGCCACAAGATTGAAGCCCCTGACAGGTGCAGAACTTTGATGATCTTGTAGCAATGGCCCGTCAAAGCGTGGGGTATTTTAGGCAGCAAGTGAACCGTCAGTTCTGGATCTGAATGACCCTGACAAGAGTAAAAGTTGTGATGTTCAAAGTATTTCGGTCAGTGAATCTCCACAGCAGTAGGTCATGTGGGGAATACCTGGAATGCAGTGATGCAGGATATATATTTCCACTCATTAGTTCTAGGACTGTTTTGTTATCCCAATAATCCAAAACACATTCAGTGATGCTGAGGTCTGGGCTATGGGGAGGCCAGTCCATTGTTTTAAGAAACACCAGTAGCTTCTTTCTATTCTCAGCGAAGGCATTTACTGTAGATACTGTTAACTCTATGTGTATGTATTTCTTGTTCTGTCCTCTCTTTTTGGTCAGTCACATTGCATGGTAAAGTCACTGTGTATATTGTTATACTGTGTGTCATACTTTAGCTTATCTGTCCACATATAACTTGCACTTAATGACTATTTTGACTGAATACATATTTATATGTATTCACTGAGGGTGAAGCTCTTCTGAAGAAAAGAATATTCCATCTATTTGTCACTCATTCGTGGCCAAGAAGAAGACTCGTGTGGATTTAATCTTGGATAAATGAAGAACAAAGCATTTGTTGTACCTCTTTGATCTCTGTGAAGTGATGATGAGTTTGAATTATAGTAGTACATAAAGGGTTCCACAGGGTTCCCCATTTAGCCTTAGCACATCAGTCACAGAGAGACGACACCTGTTGTGCTCACCTGCTTCAGCTCATCTCAGTGATATCTGACCCCATTTGACCTGCTAACCTGATCTTAAATCTGCTTTACCTGAGATTACATGACTACTTTGTTACTTTATACAGGTTAGACACTGGTGAGATCAGATGTTATTGTTGGATTATTAGTTTTGAGTAAATACAGAAAATAATAAAGAATAACAAACTGGATGAGCTCCATTGTTCCATTCCAGTTCTCGACAGTCCAATGCTGTGGGAAAACCCCTCTGCCTACATTTGGCATGAAGCATAGTGACCTTAGTCTCAAATGTGAATGATACATAGCATCCCATTCAAGTGGCACTGCTTTTCTGTGGAAATTAGATATTTCTTTCAGAAAGACTCATTAATACAGGGTGGGCCATTTATATGGATACACCTTAATAAAATGGGAATGGATGGTTATATTAACTTCCTGTTTGTGGCACATTAGTATAAGGGAACGGGTAAACTTTTCAAGAAGAAGTTTGATGTGTCACATGACCCACTTCCCATTGAAAAAACAAAAGTTGGATCCAAAATGGCCGCCATGGTCACCACCCATCTTGAAAAGTTTCCCCCCTCCCATACACTAATGTGCCACAAACAGGAAGTTAATATCACCAACCATTCCAATTTTATTAAGGTGTATCCATATAAATGGCCCACTCTGTACATTGAATGATCACTGGATTAGGAACACCTACATTGTATCTACTCTTATTGTCCATTTTATCAGCTCCACTTAGCACTTCAGTCTACCTGTTTCTCTGCATAATTTCTCATCCCCATTTCATGATGTTGTTCAATGGTTAGGACCCCCACAGGACAATCAGTGAGTGTAGATACAAGGGAGGTGTTCTTAACCCAGTGATCGTTTAGTGTATATATATATATATTTTTTTGATGTGGCTATTTGTGATGGAGCAATGGACTACAAGAATCAGTTAAGATTCTGGTTCAGAATGACTTGAAAGGACTATTTTCCCTGTGCTATACAGTTACAACACCTGTTACGCAATCATATGAGATTCAAAAGGGGACATTAAGCCACTTGTTATTTTAGCTCTTTGGGGAATGTTTTTGCAGTGCATCACAATGTGTGGGAGAATACCTGAGGAAGGATCCATTTCATATTCAAGCATGGTTAAGTGGAGGCCCTATTATGAGCCATTCTCATATGCCATATATCATGTCTAGTGTAAATGTGGTATGTAGAAAAACATGTTGGAGAGAGTTAATATGTTTCTACACTGTGGAGCGTAGGGGATTTTATTTTTCTCTCAGCAGATGCACACAGAATCCTTTGAGTGTCAGGTAGCACATTTTTTGGTTTTGAGGCATGACAATCTTATCTTGGAAATGGTGCCAAGGTGAATCTCAGCCCCTATCCTGCCTGGGCTCGATCAGAACACTGGGTATCACCTTTAGATGGGACTATCACATCTCATTCTGCTCTGGGCAATCAGTGAGGTGGGAAAATCTCCAGTTACACAGAACTGAGCACAATGCCACTGCCATGGTGAAAGTCAACACCGTCCCTATTTTAATGCACAAGGTGGCCAAAGACGACACTGTCATCATGTAAACAGTGCCATGAGCAAACAAGTTATAAACTTGCATTGTCATCATCATCATCATTCCACCAATCAGCCTCTGTGGAGGTCCGGTAGCGTGTGCATGTTATTATGTTATTGGCTGTCCACAGAAGCAGATGGATCATTCAGAGAAAGCGCTTGATAAGGTTTATGGCTCTATCTCTTGGCAACAGAGCCCAAATAAATAAATTCAACAGGCTATTTGTTAGAGGTAAACATTTCTCCTCTGCCTCTACCAGCTTTTCAAAAAATTGTCTGACTCCTGCTCTTTCTACAGAAAGCCTTCAGAAGAGCAGAAAACAGATGCATTTTGTCAGCGAGGGGCTAACTAGTCTGAATTAGGTTTCATAAAAGTGCTAAAGTTCAAAGTATCTTTCTTCAACTCACCTCAGTGTTGCTTTGAACTGGTATTAAACTACAACAGCGAATATATATATATATATATATATATATATATATATATATATATATATATATATATATAAACTGAGTGTATACTCCCTCATCCTAAACACTAAATAATTATAACAAGGACTTAGAAAAACTAAGACTTGCTGTTTATCTTGAATTCCAAGTGAGACCCAGAATTCCATATATTTGGAATATTGTAGATATAACTATTCAACCAGCTGTGCTGGGTAGTAATGTACTACATGTAAACTGGATCATCTGCTTACAAAATAAAGTTTTAAAGATGTTTTGACCGGACAACATCAATCTATCAGTTTATTAATTCCTAACAAGATGAGATATCTTTATTGTCATTGCACAAAACAACTAAATTTTGTTGGAACAATCCTCCAGGTTCTAATAAATAAATAAATAAATAAAATTAAATGTCTGTAGCCTTAAAATGTTTAATACCTGTGTCACTATGACTGATCACAATATATATCTGTAGCTTTTGGAGACTGCGGGGTGTAGAACAGGATACGAAAGTCAATATAACGGGAAAAACACATTTTCCTTCTGCAGTGTGACATATTTCCAGGAAGGTATTTGTATTTTTCCACACTGGCTGGTGTATGGTCATGTAATCTAGGTGGTAGAGGCGACCCAAAGTAAATATATTTTAAGGAAAGGGAATAAATATAGTCTTTAAAGAATATGATATCATCAATCATGACTAATATTCCATGGACAAAATCTAAAAAGTAGCAAAACCATCTACTTATGTTTGAGGCTGAATTTTAGTCACACATTGTGAGATAAGAACTTTTATTACACAAGTTTTTTTTGTTTGTTTGGTTGTTTTTTGTATTTATTACACAATTTTACTGGTCACAACAGGATATGAAGCAGTTATATCAATTTGAAAGTTGATATTTTTGTTTACTGATTCTAAACATTTAACCTATACTCTGTAACATATACGTTATAGATTCAATTTCACGCACTCATTTTTCTAGTTGTTGTTGGAAATTAAAAAACAGCATAATAAACATGTATTAACGACTATGAACCTCACATTTTAAACACTAACAATATGTGGAGGAACCAAAGTTGATCTAAAACAGTTAATTTAATATTCTGAAATGACGGCAGAAATGAAACTCATGGTGCTTAACGGACAATGTAGTGGTACCGTATTCCACCTAGTGGTCAGAAATGGGATAAGCCAGGATTTTATTTATTATTTATTTATTTTACCTGAATTATGGGAGTAGATATATATATGACAGAACAAATATGAACACACACGGTAGGAGACTTGTTACTATTCTTTATACCCCCTGGGGATTTACTTTTCAAGCCGTGCGTTTTCAAGTTTTTTCCCTTTGGTTAATATAATCATTTTATCCCATATATTCTGATTAAGGGAGGCCACAAAAACACGGGATTTGTTTATTTCCCAGATTGTAGGTTGGTAGACAAATACTCAGTGTTCTAATGCACTGAAAACGTTTTTCCATAGGCCTTTTAACACCACAGCCCAGTTCAAAATTAAAAAAGATAAACTGTTAAATGTCATAGTTAAACAGTTAAACTCTAGCCTTTACGAATAAACAGCATCCTGTTGTATGTAAGAGCTTTTTGTAAGATACTGTTTGTTTGCAGGAAACGTAAGGAGCCACTCTGTCATTTCTAATCCAGCGTTTCTCAAACTGTGGGGTGCAGGTGAGGTGCAAAGAATCTGAAGAAATGAACATTCCTTAATTAAATGAGCCTGTCTTTACTAATGCCTTTCTGTTTTGGTTTCATTGATAGCCCTTAAGCAAAATAAAAACATTAGATAGGAGACGATAAATACTAGAAAAATACCAAAATATGCTTTTATTCGCAAACTTTTATTTCAAAAATGCACCACTGAGATTAAGGCATTTTGACAGTGAGTCAGACACGGTCGGTCTTCTTTCAGTCCTCTTTAAGACAGAGGCCTCCAATTTTTATTCAGTTTCTGATCATATGAGGGGCCAGCTTCATTGAGGTGGGTCAAGCTCGTTCTAGAGGTTGGGCTCAATCTTTAAGAAACATCCCAGTTTTCCCACAGACCAGAACATAGCCCTTCAGAATCCAGTTACATTGGACTTGTGTGTGAGAATGAGGACAAGGATAGCAATGGCCTTTTTTTGCCAGAGGGCATGTGGACTCCAAAGATGGGTCCAGCTGATTCTACAGGTTGGAATCAATCTTTGAGAAAGATCCCAGTGTTGCCATAGACCACAACATAGCCCTTCAGAATCCAATAACATTGGACTTGTGTGTGTGTGTGTGTGTGTGTGTGTGTGTGTGTGTGTAAAAAAGAGTGAGTAAGTGAGTGAGTGAAAATGGGGATGGGGATAGAATAAGAGAGCCAAAAAAGATTTTGACGTACCTCATAGAGGTAACCTAAAAACCCTTACAACAAAGACCTGGAAGTCTCCAAACATAACCCAACAGACTCCACAGAATAAAACCAAACAAAAACAGCACATTTGTCATAACAAAAAGCTACAAATCTCCAATGAAACTAAAAACCATTCATAAAGAGCCAGTGAACTTCACAATTTACAAACAACCATCGTTTACAGCATTCATTGTGTCAAGCTGGTAAACCAATCACGCAATGAATAAAACAGAACTCTGTAAAATGTATTTACAGAAGAGAACCCAAATTCAGCCTCATCTAAAGACAACAACCAAAATAAGATCCTGTTTTCAGAAAGCAACAAGACCGCTGGGAAAGCTTCTGAATTGAACCGAGACAAAACAGCTTACTCCAATTAGTAATCATTCAAGTCTCTGACAGGTGGAGGTTGTTTTGAAGCTTCATCCTGATTGGCCAGAAGATTTAAAGACTTAAAACAGTGACATCTAGTGGTTTGCAGAAATCACAGCAGCCATACTCTCCAGACTGAGCACACAGACGACCCAGGATCAGTGTTTACCATTTAGCTGTGAGACAAACAACAGAAAATGGTTTAGTTGTGAACATCTGAGTGAAGCAGAAAATAGCTCTCACTCAATTTCTTTAATTTTTAGTTTTTCTTCGGAAAACAAGTTTGAAAATCAAAATATAAAGGCATTTTTAAGAGCTAAGGAAAGTATTAAATGCTTTTGAACTTATTTGTACATCTTTGTTTAACGTGTAATTCAAAATTCAAGCACTCCTGAATTCAGTTATTAATTCTTCTTGCTTGTCATTTTCAAACTACTCAATTTTTGTTGAAAAAATTACAAAGGAGCAGGAGAACGTTTGAATATTGAAATACAGTTATATGCTGCACACAAAGAAAACCTTTTAAAACAGCTAATACATGTCTAATCTGTATTTAACGGAAATAAACCTACTGTAGAAAACTGCACCAGGTATCCACTTCCCAAGAACTCATTTGTTTCTACCGCCACCCAAATCATACCTGCTCTGTGGAGGACCTGACCAAGATAACGTAACAAAGTATGCAGAGCAATAAGTGGGCTACAGCCTGTGAGTGTTGAACTATTAAGTACTCCTGTGTAGTCAGTGGAGTTATTAAAATGGACAGAATTGAATCAATGATTTTATCATTTTAATGCTGGTGCATAGTGATGGGAATATCGGCTCTTTTTGGGGAGCCGGCTCTTTTGGCTCGGCTCTTCATAAAGAGCCGGCTCTTTCGGCTCCTAAATCTTTGTTTTACCACTTATTTCCACTGGTACATAACAATATTACCTACATTTTACATGACTATATGGACAAAATATTATTGTTCAGTATTAAAAATAATACAAAGTGTTGCAATGGCCAATTGTTTTTATGTCTGTCTTGTAATAACTCACTGATTGCACTCACACATTCAATTGTATAAATAACTGGATTTGTATTTAAACACCTTAATAAAAAATCACTTGTTAACTCTGAAATATAGCCAATGGAACCCAAAAGGTAGGTATTATAAAATAGCTTATTAAATTAAATAATCATCCATTTCTGGGTAATAAAATAAACAGATACTCTGCAAAGTGCAAAACAGCAGCATTCAACGGTAGTGATTAAAACACCCACAACTGTCATCAAACATTTAACTGATTTAACATTTTCTTCAACTATTTTTTGGAAGATAGTAGGGCTGCAAATAATGATTATTTTGATAATCGATTAATCGGTCAATTATTTTTTTCGATTAATCGATAAAATCGATTATTAATCAAATAAAAAGGAAGACAAGCCAAATTTGGTTTCCTGTCTGGTACTAGCATATTCAGGATACCATCAGTGAGAACAGCTGCTTGCTGTGGTGTGTAGATCTTCTTCAAAATATAGTCAGCAATGCTGGGCTGTTTTTATCTGAGGTGAGAGAGAACGTGTAGATATGAACATACACCTTTTTTAAGTTAATAACTACTGATCTAAAATGCAGGCAAATGGAAATTACATAAATGGATATTGGGTGATGCTGCCATGTGCTGAGAATAAAAGGGAAATTCATATTCAACACATATGATCAGATATTGTTAAGATATTTAAGATTTTAGAGAACTAATGTTGTAATTGTAAAAGGAACACACAACCTGCCATTATTAAAAATTAGCGTTTACATGAAGAATTAACCCAACCGTTACATTAATTTTATATTTATCAATATTTAACAGTGTATGTAATGTAATATACACTTATAATGTAATATACACTTGGCAGTGATACTCAAACACTAACACGCAATGCCAGTCAGAAAAGACCTTAAAAAAGGCTTTAAATATATTATTTAAAAAAATGTTTGGATTGATTTTTTAATTAAACTCTGAATGTAACTGCAGCCACATTTAAGGTGGAACGGAAAACTCGCTAAATACAACAGTGATATAAATTTACTAAAAATTATCTTGTTTAACTACTCTAGCAGGCTCTAGTAACACTGAGTGAGAGAAAAAGTAGAATGAACTTACTATACTTAATCTCTTTCACACATAGCTCCAACAGGTTTCATTTTCAGGTGCTCGTGCAGTGATGTTGTGCTGCTGTGCCATGCGAGATCAGCTGTGCACATTTTGCACCTAACGCTGTTCCTTGAAGGCGTTAATGTAAAGTGTTCCCATACTTTTGATGACTTGGGTGGTATATTTTTCTCTCTGTTTGTGCTAACATTGTCCTCTGCTGTGACCGCCTCCGCCATTTTTCAAACCCTTCTTCCAGAGTTCGTCACGTGTAGCAACTGTACCTGTGTGTATAATAACTTACGCCCAACTAATCGATTATTAAATTAGTTGCAAACTATTTAAACACTCGATTTTAATCGATTAGTTGTTGCAGCCCTAGAAGGCAGATTGGCATTCAGGAAAACCAAGTGTCTCAGCTTTGCTTGTTGTTCTCTGATTTGTTGAATGACAAGCCTTAGAAAAAAATGGCACGGTCTTAGACAGGAACCGGCTCATCGTTCACTTACAAGAGCCGGCTCTTTGAACCGGTTCGTTCGCGACCGACACATCACTACTGGTGCAGTTATGAATCGCCACAGGTTTGTCTAGGTTATGTCGGAGGCTCTGTGAACCTGCTGCAGATAAACTGCCTCTAATCCAGCGTTTCTCAAAGTGTGGGGATTGCTGTTGGGGCGCAAAGAATCTGAAGACATGAACATTTCTTTATTAATGCCTTTCTGTTTGGCCAATAAAGCTTACTCAGTAAAAGGCACACACTCACAATGGATTCATTAGTCGGAAACAGTTGGTCTTCTTTCATTCCTCGTTAAAGGCTAAGCACCAGCTATATGAAAGTGTCAAACAAATAAATATAGTGGAATTTGAGTTCCTAACTTGTGTTTATTGATAGTCAGAAAACATGTTATTTCGTACTAATTCAAGGAATAAGGTTTAAAAGACGGGCGGCACGGCGGCGCAGCAGGTAGTGTCGCAGTCACACGGCTCCAGGGGCCCTGGATTCCCGATTCCCGCTCCGGGTGACTGTCTGTGAGGAGTTGGTGTGTTCTCCCCGTGTCCGTTTCCTCCCACAGTCCAAAAACACACGTTGCAGGTGGATTGGCGACTTGAAAGTGTGAGTGAATGTGTGTGTGTGTCTGTGTGTGTCCAGGGTTTATTCCCGCCTTGCGCCCGATGATTCCAGGTAGGCTCTGGACCCCCGCGACCCTAAATTGGATAAGCGGTTACAGATAATGGATGGATGATTTAAAAGACCGTTGGTGCCCCCCCCCCAACGGTGTTCGGAAACTCTAATAGGCGTCTTGCCTGTGACGTAGATGGTGGACAACAACTCTAGAAGCTGCACTTAATTTAATGCAAAATGACGAAAAGGTGTGTTGTTTTTGGCTGCAATCATTCAATGTACAGTGGGACATCTGTGCACAAATGGCCCAAAGATCCTTAAATATCCAAAAAATTGACTAAATTTGTAAACTTTAAACGGGCACTTTGGAAAGGACCCTCCGCTCACTCCGTTATCTGTAGCTCATTTCACTGGCGCTTTTCCAACAATATGAGCATGTAAGGACACCAACGAAAGGTGTTCAAGAGCCTCTGTAACATGGAGGTAAACAGGGTAAGGACACTTACTTCGCCTGTTTTAGTTGGTGTTAGTTAACGTTAGCTTGACTTGGTAAACTCGGTGGCTCAGATTATACTCGGCTACGTAGCTGCATTACGGAGGTTTATAGTGTCGGATGAATTCGAGTTCGACTTCGATCACATTTACAAGAATAACGGTGCCTCTACATTTGAGTTTAGCTTATTGCTAGGCTATTGTCATGAATAATGTTGGTTATTTAGCTAGATACTGTCATAACAGTCAGTCATAACGGTGTTTTACCGCGGCGTTGTTCAGCTGTTGTCCACCAGTGACGTCAGGGTTGCGTTCAAGAATTTCCGTAGCGAGCTCGGGTTTTTCCATCAATTTAATAAAATTGTCAGTTTTAAAGCAAATTAAGCTGCTATTTTTATTATAATTCATACTTATATATGTCAATAACTAAAATAATGTAAAAAATATTCATGGAGGTCCATTAAATGGTGCTTAGCCTTTAAGGCACCTGTTCAAATATAAACCTGCTCCAATCATCAGTTTCACTGGCCTCCGATTCACCGTCAGAGTCTGGTTCATAAAGTTAGATTTTTACCAGCTGTGGGCTTGAGGTCAGTAACAAGAGCACAACAGATAACAATATCGGTTAATTACAGGTATAAAAGCGGCTCGACTATAACTTTTAGAGAAACCAAAGTATCTGAGAGTCAACCTTAATATTAGCTGTGTTCAGGTTGTGAGAAAGCGCTCTAAACATGCAGCAAATAAACGTCAGTCTCTGGCTGTGTCGCAAACTGAACACTGCTGCACTTATTCATACAACAGTTAGTTCCGGTCGCGCACTCTGATTGGATGAGAAGCGTTCTGAAGCGTACTTTATTTCGCGATAACGGCACGGTTTTTTCACAACCATTGTGTACCTCCCTTCGCCTGAGTTGGGGAATGATAGAAAAAAGTTTGAGAACCACTTTTCTAATGCAACATGAACAGACCGATATAGTTAGTGTTTTCAGTTGATGGCCTACAGCGTGTGTACTACAGAATAGGCCGCCATGTCAATTTTCAGGTATTATCAGGCAGTTTTTCTAATTTTCAATTCACTAAAGCTTACTTACGGACTCTTTTTAAAGTCTAAGGCACTGCTGTAGACCTAATACTAAGTACAGCTGTTTAACGAGATTTTTACTACGTTTAGAGGCAGTGTAGTTGTTGGAGATTAGTCTCCACTAGATGGCAGGAGAGGCTTCAATTTTCTCAAATTCACCTGCGGCCAGCCTTGTTTTCAACAGAACTTCTACAAGGTGGATATGTTCATCACTGAGCCATGAACACAAGGAAGATTTTCAGTTTTCAAAGTTCATTGCTGTTTTACTTTATTTTGTTTGGTCACTGCTTTTGTATTCTGGGTTGATTTTTACATGGGCTAGCATCCGTGTTTTATACCTCCCTGTTATAGAAAGAACACAGCTAATTCCATGTGTGGATAGAGAAGAAATTTATGTAATCAGACATGGATAGACCTTTGCGTCATGCATCTCAAGTAGGATTCAGACAGATTTATAAGCATAAACCATAAAATTCTTAGAGACTGGAAATGCTCTGTCATTTCCAAACCTATCAGAACCAGTTAGACCTCGATGTGCTGTAAATGTACACAGTTGAACACACACACACACACACACACACACACACACACATAGACCCTTGCATAATATACACACCTGGTCCCTTGCATAATAATTGAATGAACTTCTAAAAGAATATTAAGCAAACAAAGAAATGTGAGACGTTCCGTATATTTTCCAAGCTGTTAAGTAAACATTTTTGCAGGCATCTGGATGAATCCCTTTTTTACCCAAGTATAAAATGTCTTAATCCTCTGTTCCACCAGCAAACACACACACACAGACACACACATATAATCCTCTCCATCGCCTCCTCTTCCCTCGCTCTTCGTTCTCTCTGGTTTTCTCTTTCCTCTCAGCAGTCTGTCCCTTTTTTCATTCTTTTTCTTCCTTCCTCTTGTTCTGCACTCCCTCCCTCCTCCAAACCTGGTGTCCCTGGTGAAATATGGGCCAGGAAGATGAGTGAAAGCTTGGCTTGAGTGAAACACATGGGCAGAGTGTGGAAGGCCAGCAGGTACTAACAGGAACCTTCTTGGAGCGAGACGTGGGTTTCAGCAGCATTTTTAGGGTTTTTCAGGGTTGGAGAGTGTAGAATAACACCAGGCTTGCCATGTGTCTGCAGCAGATGACAGAGTCTCTATTTCTTCCCGCCTGTTTGCTGCTGTGTGGAACATTCTTCTATTCTAAATACAATTTCACAAAGAGTTGGTCCTGTGGAAATGATCGTAGCAGAGAAACACTCGATGGGCCAAAAGAACAAAGCCACAATTGGAGGGCTATTGTAGCCCGCACCCCCCCTCCCAAAAGTTGCACTTCTTTTTCTGCAGTGGCTATTAAATAGCATTTAATTGGATTTAATTGAATATTTATATAGTTAATAAGCATGCTCTACATATATCTTATACATTTGTGAAAACCTTACCTAACCTTACAGACATATCTGTTGTGATCATTTCTTCCCCTGTGGCCGAAATTCTATCATGGACAAGATGGACATTTACAGAAAACACATCTAAATACACAGACACATAACTAGATAGATGTCTACTATATCTATTACATTAAATATCCTAATCCACCAATAAGTTAGCTAATGAGCCAAAGTTGGTGCTTTAGGGTGGTTAAGATGAGGGTTTCAATGGTCTCTCAAGCAGGTGTAAAATGAACTAGAACTATGAGAAGATCTATGAGTTCCCCTTGGTCCATGTGTTTTTTTGTTACAGTGGACAGAGCACCTATCATATCGCATAGGTTCCAAACTGCTGTCTAAAGGGTGGTAACCATCAATGGCTTTAGTAGCTTTATTGAGACATATTACCAAGACTTTTGCCTGTACCTTCGATGCACCTGACAGTGTAGTCATCCAATAACACACTGTTTTATTATCTGTGACCCTCAGAATAAAACATGTTTAATTTTGCTGATATAACTGAAAAGCTGGCCCGCTTGTCCAGAATTTTGGCTGTTCTCTCTGCAGTGAGGAAAGATTCTGCTCCCCCCCTGTGCCCCCCACCCCAGGCTGGAGCGTCAGCACCCCGCCGGGTCCTGGCCTGTTTATCTCTTCCGAAACGGCCGTGATTAATGAGGCCCTGAACACATCCTCTTTCCCCCGAACCAGCTGAGTAAACAGGCTTCGTTATTCCAGCCCAGCCCGCTCTGGGAGCTCAGCTACAGGTAGCCAAAAAAGCCCCAGCATGCCCCCGAAACCTCCCCAACCCTTCACCCCCACCCCAACCTGCCCTCTTTCTTTCGCTCTCCTGGGAAAGCCCTCTCACGCAGAGGGCGACAGGGGGTTGGAGGACAGAAACAATTTCACGTCAAAACACAGGAAAACAGGCTTCTAACTTAAAGTAGACCAAGTTATGTCTATGTTTATATCCATGCATATAGATTTGGGATTGATGTAATACACATGACTGGAATTCTAATGCACAGTATTGTTGTAGCATGCAAACTAATATATTACATATGTCCAACACTGTTTCCAGAACAGTTGAATTTGAGCAGTGCATTACATTCACTTGGGAACTAAGGATACAAATTGTTGATCCATTTTTTCTTGTTACAATGGTTTGTGGGTGCTATTGTCTGATTTCTCTCTTCATGATGTCACAAAGATTAGAATTAGAAGCATTAGATCTCTTTATTGGCCACTGTGCCTGCAAACAGAGGAATTAGTTCTTCGCATTTAACCCAATCCGTGCAATGAAACACACACACTAGTAAGCACACATACCTGCAGCGGTGGGCGGCCCTAGCCACGGCACCTGGGGAGCAGTTGGGGGTTAGGTGCCTTGCTCAAGGGCACTTCAGTCATGACCTGCCAGCTCTGGGGATCGAACCAGAAACCTTCTGGTTACAAGCCCAGTTCCCGAATCAGGCCACGGCTGCCCCTATGACAGATTTGGAATGTAGACAGGCCAGTCCAGTGGACACACTCTGTTTACAAAGTTATTTTGATGCAGCATGTGCAGAATGGTGCCAGGCATGGCCTTGCTGAAATAACCATGGACTTTCTAGAAAGATATACCCCATATATGCTTCTAAATTAATTGAAACATCTCACATATTCAAGTCCCAAATGCCAAAGGGGCAGATGCACTCCATACCATGACCCTAATATCATGACTTTTATTGGATTGTCCATTCCATCTTTGATGCAAAGAACCCAATGTCCATTTCCCTCCTTGAAAAACAGAAACCTGGACTCACGTCACATGTTTCCACTGCTTTTCAGAATAGCTGAGATTAGCTTGGACCCAGAGACCTCGGAGTATTTCTGTGTAGAATGGATGTATTGCTTTCTTCTTATGTAAAACAGTTTCAGGTTGTATTTCTTGATGCAGCAGTGGACTGTGCTAAGTGACAACAGTTTTCCAAAACACAGCCAAGTTCAGGTGTTTATATTTGACTCAGTAATTTGACAGGTTCTCATACAATGCCATCTGAGGATTCTAAACTTACACTCATCCAACTGTGTGGTGGATGTTGAAAGACCTACATTTTTTTTGCAGATGTGCACTGAAATATGTTCTGTTTGAACTGCTTGCCACAGTTTGGCAGAAATTGGTGAGCCATGTTCCAGCTTTGGAAGCTCTTTGTAAAACCTTTTATATTTACCTGATTATTGTGGAATATAAGGATATTGCAAAAAAAAAAAAAAAAAAAAAACAAACAAAAAAAAAATAACATGCCTAGATAATATATATATATATATGAAATTCCCTAAGTTTACTGGAAAATAAGTTTTTAGAGAAGCATTAGTTGTGATTATTAAGTATGAATAACATTTTTATCATGTAATGAGATGTTCACATGATCTTCACACTCACAAAATGGAACTTCCTTCTGGTGTCACCAAAGAAACCTGAAAGATGTCTGAAAGGCCCAATAAAACCCCTTTTTTCACACACAATGAAATGGATGCCTTACAAAATACAAATGAATAATTGAGGTCAATAATAAAATGTGCTGATTGTAAGTGTGTAATGATTCATAAAATTCAAAATTAATGTAGAAAAGTTTTTGATATGCAAAAATTATTGAAATAAAGTAATATATAAAAACTTAATAAATACACATTTGTGAAGTTCTACTGTTCAACAGTTCTTTGTTTTTTAAATGAAAAGTATTAATAGACTGTTTCTTCTTTTCTGGCAAGACTTAACACTAAATGTTGGAACACTGGTATGAGAATTTGATGGCATCAGCCATGAGAACATTAGTGAGGTCAGGTGCAGATCTCAGATGATTAGTTCTGGGTTATAAATGCCATTCCAACTCAAAGAGCACCATCACTCTCGAGAATGCAGTTTCACTGCTTCACAGATCAATGCAGTGGGGCCTTATAACTCTCTGGCAGATTCATGACATTGGGTATCAGTATCTGGGACTATGAGCAGATCCTGAAGACCACACCTATTGTTTTCTGCTTTTCTACCAACTTTAAACAAGCATTTTGTACAAATAAATATCAGCATTCACATTAATGAAAGAAAACCAAAGCCAATATGTCCATTCTGCTTTTGGCCCACCTTCCTATCATTCATTCATTCATTCATTCATTCATTCATTCATTCATTCATCTAAAACCAATTTCCAGAAAAGCTAGAAAGTTGGTACGTTTTGTTAAATGCAAAGTTCTTAACAAGTAGGCGTCAGTGATTTGTTTTTTCTCTTAAAAATGTACGCATCTGAGAAAAGAACAAAGAAAATATTTCTAATATTTTCATTGACCAATTGTTGATCATTTGAAAATATAATCAAATGTATAGTTTGCTACCGGCAACATATTCCAATAAAAATAGGATGGAGCGTATGGGCAGTATACACAGTGTCTGCAATTTTCTCTGAATGTCCAAATCCTACAGAAAATTTTGAGCATGATTTTGGGGGCAGAACGCGCTTGTTATTCATAATAAACATCAGAGCTTACTACATGAGCTAAATGTGGTCCAGGGTTTATTGAGGGTTTCTACTAAGTAACAGACAGCAGAAGTGTCTAAATTCACTAAATAGCACCTTACTATGTAACACACTACTAATAAAGGATTAGGCCCACATTTTGGTCACAGCCAAGAAGTGAAAAATGTATAACAGAAACCATGCCCTAAATATGGGGGTAGGTGTATTGCCTTAGAATATTAACAAAATATGTATTTGACCAGGGGTATTCAAGCAGAAGCTCTATACAATGGAAATGTTTCTCTGTTTATATTTACCGGTTTGAAAGAGCTAAAAAGATATATATATATATATATATATATATGTATATATATATTGTAAATGTAAGTGTAGTGTGAGCATTAGTTGTTTTATAATTCAGATGAGACTGAACTGATGCCTGTATTTAGTAAAGTCTTAATGTAGGACTGGGTAAAGCCAGACAGTTGGAAGGTCTAAGGCTGAACAAAGATCACTTCTATTCCTGAATCATGACATTTGTGTGATTATTAGACTGAACAAAATGTCTGTGAGACACACTCCCTTTTCCCAAGTGCAGTGGGAGTGATAGCTGTGGGTCTGTTGCTTCATAATTGCAGGGAAATGTATATTTGTTTGAAGTCCCAGAGTGTGTAGTGTGTTTGTGTAGAGAGGACGAGGGCGTCGGACGTTTGTTTCTCATACAAAGCTGTGGTGTCAAAAGTTGTTCTCTTCACTCTGTGGGGGGGCTTCCCACAGCGACACAATTAGTCTTACGATGGCCATTCCTTCTCTCCTGTTCTGTGTGTGTGTGTGTATAGGTGGTTTGATCATTCACAGTGCTGCAGAATGACACTGACATGGTGTGTGTGTGTTAGAGGCTTTGCACTGGTATGAGTGGATCAGACACAGCAGGCTGCTGGAGTTTTTATACACTATGTACACTCACTGTCCACTGATAGACACTCCTGCCTTGTTGGTCCACCATGTAGATCGAAAGTCAGAGACAGTAGCTCATCTGTTGTTGTACAGTTTGTGTTGGTTGTTTATCAGTGGACACAGTACGCCACCCACAGGACCCTGTTGGCTGGATATATTTGGTTGGTGGGCTGTTCTCCAGCAATGACACTGAGAAGTTTAAAATCTCCAACAGCATTGCTTTGTCTGATCCACCCTACCAGCACAACACACACAAAAACATTACATATCCTGTGCTCACTCAATTAGTGTTTACTAATAATATAAACACTATTATTAAAAGAAAATGGTTTGTGGTGCTGAAAAGCTATGAGTGTCCTGCACTCACAAAATCTTTCATCAAACAAGGCCACATCCTCTTAGAGGTTCTGCTCAATCAAGCAACACCAAGCAAAAGGTGACCATCAGCTGTGGAGGAACCCTTTAACACATCAAGCCTACCACTGTCCACTGTCCACAGTAGGGCTGATAGGAACCAGACGTCTAAAGCGCAGGATGCAAATCAATAGGGGGTCAGTTAATGAGGTTAAAAGTTATTTTAATTACATATTTAAAACAACTTCAGTTGCTTTGGGCATGGTTTTTGAAAAATACATGACATTTACTTAAAGTGATGTTATGAGGGTCCTGCCTTCCTTAGAAGGTTTATACTGGAGAGTCACTGCACGTTTCAGTCAAAACCTTGCAAAAATCTTTATTTACAAACACCCCAGCAGTAAACACAGGGTGGAAACGTCTTCATCACAACACAACAATATCAGAATAAAATGTTGTGACATCTGTAAAGTACAAAACTGAGAATTTTGGTCATTCGGCTGCTTCAAATATGCTGCTCTCTTGCTTTTGGCAGGATATAGAGAAGGACAAGCCCAATCAAGAGCTCCACCTTTAAAACAAGAACTCCAACAAGGAGAAGTGTATTAGGAGGTGGAGAAAAGTGAAGGAGGATGGAGGAGGTAGAAGTGGATTAGACGAGGTCAAAGACTAACAGGTTTCTCATAGAGATGAAGGTTGAAGAGAAGAAGGAGAGGTTACAGAGGACGTAATGAAGGTGGAGGAGGAGAATATTTTCTTTATTGTCGATTCAACTGTAATGTATTTATATCATTGCTCTCATTTCACAACAACACTGGAAGATTTGTTTACACTTTGGAGCAAAGAAGGATGATGGAGGAGAAGGTGAAAAGGGAGATGAAGGTGGAGGAGGTGATGACTGAGCTAAGAGAGGAAGAAGAGGGGATTGAAGAGACACAAATAATTGAGGTGATGGGGGAGATGTGATGACAAAGGTGAAAGAAAAGGAAAAAAAGTAGTGGGCATCAGCAAAATGAAAGGAGTTGATGCGGGGGTGAGATGAAGATGGAGGAAGTGGAGAAGGAGGACAAGATGGTGGAAGAGGTCAGAAAGAAGAAGGAGGTCAGATAGGTGGAGAGGTGATGGAGGAGGTGAAGATGGAGGAGAAGGAGGAATGAGGTGATGAAGGAGGTAAAACCCACAGAGCAGAATGGCATGATGATTACGTCTGTTATTGCATTGTAATTAATAGTTAATTACTTACTGTAGCCGAACCAGCTCCTGGATTATTTTAATGTCTGCATTTCTGGTTTGTAGTTCCACCTCAGCCTCTGACCCCTAACCTCCAGAAGAAGAAGTGTAGGTGGTCCCGGGAGATCTCCAAGAGGAATGGTATGTCATGAACATATGGATATTTCCACATTCTTAAAAATGTCATGTGACTAAACTGAACCGACCGCTGCATGTTTTTTGTGGGTAGTCTGTAATATTTTCTCTGTTGCTGTTTGTCCTTTGGCTCTGTGTCAGGCTCTGAAACTCAGAGTCCACATGGACAACATGGAGCCATCAACATAAAAAAAACCTAACCTTATCCCTAACCCTAATCTGTCTTTTTATTCCTGAATTTGTAGGTATTGATCTTCTGTATTAATCTGTAAATAATACTTTCTTTAACCCATTTAAATCATATTGTGTTGAGACTGTGATGTGTTTTATCAGAGTAATAACTGTCAAAGCTGATATGTTCATTATATTTTAAGGTAAGCAGGTTGGGAACTCTGGGGTTGCTAATGGAAGTGGTGTTGTTGAAGCCAACAGGGGGCACTGTCTCTGTCGTTTTTGTGGATCCCAAGGTCTGAGTGTAATGACAGGGACACTGTACTGGACAAATGGTGCAGTTCCTAGGATGAGTCGTAAAACTGATGTCCTGACTCTCTGAGGTCATAAAAAATCCCAGGTTGTTTCCTGGAAAACGAGTCATTCTGAATGTTACTCCGATGTCCGGCTATAGGACGAGGTTAGTTGTACGTGGGGAGCTGGGGTGATGCCGTTTTACAGCAGGACGTCCGTAATATTTATGTTGGATTCACACGTTTGTGTTACTGAAAGGAGCGGCTACTCCATTTACACATTGCCATTACACAGTTCTGAGAACAGACCACAAGCCAAAAACATCCATCTCTCAATGACCTTATCTTCTGGATGTGATGTTTATTTCAGGTCATGGGCGAGAACATGGAAAAAAAGAAAGAAAGTTCTAATCCTTACTCCAATGTTTAATGGTATTAACTTAAGATGCACGTTCATAAGACATATGCAGTCTGCTATTGCTCAAAAAATGCTGGAAGTCTCACTCCACTGATAGCACTTTTTCACCAAAAGAACTCTGGTTCTTGAACTGGTTCCGTTCTGACTCTTGGAACCTTGGTTCTTTCCAGTGAACCGCCCCGCATTTCTAGTTTAGAAGTTTTGAACCAAGGATACCTCATCATCGGGGTGCGGCGCTGTGTCATAGTACAGCACCAGAGCCGCAGATAAACAGGCATGACGGGGTCATTGTTTATCCTTTGTTTCCCATGGAGTCAGAACAGAGTGAGATATAATAAGTGTGCAATTGTTGCAGAGCTCTGAGCTGTCCTGCTGAGCTTGCGAACAGCGGAGAAACGTAACTAACGCAGAGCCACAGCTCTGGCCTATGCGTATGTTGTTGCACCACACTCAGCCCCAAATAGAGCATATCCCTGTTTTATTTCCTATTATTTATTTATATGAAATTTTGCAAATGACCCTGTCCAGCTCCAGTGGGTGATAATGTTTTATTTGAGGCTCTGAGCTCTTTCTTGAGTTACTCAACCTCAACATGCCCATGGACGACGTTATGGATCAAGCTTAAAACCTTCTTTGGTTCCAGCTGGGAATGGTTCCAAGCAAAATTGTTGGTGGAAAAGTTCTATGAGTGATCCTTTAGGTGATCTTGTGGATTGAAGAGTACTTGAATGACTCCTCTGATTTGTGCTGTACGTTACATCAGCAAATGCATCTTTGATCAGTTTCGTTCATGAGAAATCTGTATGAATCACTTTTACCATGGGATATAACGGAATATTCCTTCATATGTCAATTAGCAGGGAATTAATATGATGTAGGGTCAATTTTACTGCTCTTTTACAGTAGGTTAAAGGCTGTGAAATTTTTCCAAAAACCAGAGTGTGCACTGCAGAAAAATGACTGAAATAGTCTATTCAGACTGAGATACTCCATTATTAATTATACCATATCCAAAGGTAAAACTAATCCTGTCCAAATAGCAGTTTATAGCTGTGGTCACTTCTAGCCTCCTAATCATCCCCAACTTCAAATAAAGTAAAAAGTATTCACTAAGCAAAAAAAAAATAAAATTGTATGCACGCATATATGAACTTCAGTGACATCCCATTCTTAATCCAGGGTTTAATACGATGTTGAAAAGCCGTTTAGCAGCTATAATAGCTTCAACTCTTCTGGGAAAGCTTTTCACATAGTTTAGGAGGGTGTTTATGGGATTTTTTTTACCATTCTTCCAGAATGGATTTGTGCATTTGTGAGGTCAGACAATGAGAAGGTGTGACTCACATTCTCAGCTCTAATTCATCCCAAATGGGATTTATGTAGTTGAGGTGCAGGCCAGTCAAGTTCTTCCACACCAAACACATTCATCCATGTCTATATAGACCTTGCTTCGTGCACTGGTGCACAGTCATGTTGGAACAGGAAGCTGCCATCCCTAAACTGTTTCCACAAAATTAGAAGCAAAGTCCTGAACTTTGTTTGTTTAAGGCCAAACTTAAACACACTTCTCTTTGAGCGTTTGTTCTGAGCTTTACAACATAGAATACGACAAATGTATGAATTTACACACAACTGAGGTGGGCTAAGGCATGGTATGCTACATATAACTTCAATGTATGCATTGTATGAACTGTATTGGATTCTGCTATTGCTCAAAAAATGCTGGAAGTCTCACTCCACTGATAGCACTTTTTCACCAAAAGAACTCTGGTTCTTGAACGGGTTCCGTTCTGACTCTTGGAACCTTGGTTCTTTCCAGTGAACCGCCCCGCATTTCTAGTTTAGAAGTTTTGAACCAAGGATACCTCATCAACGGGGTGCGGCGCTGTGTCATAGTACAGCACCAGAGCCGCAGATAAACAGGCATGACGGGGTCATTGTTTATCCTTTGTTTCCCATGGAGTCAGAACAGAGTGAGATATAATAAGTGTGCAATTGTTAAACACACTTCTCTTTGAGCGTTTGTTCTGAGCTTTACAACATAGAATACGACAAATGTATGAATTTACACACAACTGAGGTGGGCTAAGGCATGGTATGCTACATATAACTTCAATGTATGCATTGTATGAACTGTATTGGATTCTGCTATTGCTCAAAAAATGGGAGAGTCAATTTGCTTTGAAATGACAGCTATAATAATTTATAGCCAACATTCTGTCCATGGGTCATTACACTGACCAGACAAGAAGTGAGGCTCTGACAAGGAAGAGATGAATGTGATTTAAATAAACAGCCAAGTACACAATCAAAAACATCTTCAACTACATTGGGTGATTCCAAAAGGGACAGGGTGTGTGTGTGTGTGTGTGTGTGTGTGTGTGTGTGTGTGTGTGTAAAACAGCAAGGGTTTACGTTCAGACAGTTCCCTCCATTTGGGCCATTTGTCCAGGGATATTTCCTCCTCCATCTGTTTGTTTTTCTGCTTTTGGTGTCTGTCTTCACTCCTCTCCAACTGAAGCTTATCACCAGATTAGACTTGGGTTGGACTAGACCCAAATTCTAGACAGCTCACAAAGTCATGCAGGTCCCATCCCACATCATGCTCAATCTCACACATCATTACACCACTTTGGGCTCATTATTTAGCTTGAGGTCACTTGAAGGCACTTTATTTGGAACACATTATTTAGCTTTTCTGAGGAATCTCAAAAAAACACATCACATTTTTAAAAATTTCAGATAATTTTTGAACCATGTTTAATATGACAAAGGCAAAAACGTTATATCATTATTATTCACTGATTCAGATCAGTCCACGTAATTAAAAAAATGTTAATATATTTTAAATTATTTTAATAATATTTTTTCTGTAGTTTGAGTTATTTACTGATTTATAAGACTGTATTTTCAGAATGTACTGTCCACCCCAGAGCCCGACCTCACAGAATGTGTTTGGGTTAAGCTGAAGTATAAGTGGAGTTGTGTGTGAAAAAAACGAAAATAATTTGCCTGAAAAGAATGAAAAAAAAAAAAAAGCAAAAATTAAATACTGAAATAAATTGCATTATATTTGTGTTGTCATGGCTGCAGTGTAAATTTTTTTGTTGTTTTCTTGATGATGAACTTGGAAACAAAATAAATAATGTACAGCCAAAGCATTTGGAAAAATAATTTATCATGATATTAATTTTGCACCACTATTATTGATTGTAACTCAGTTATGCAGTAAACCAGTCATTCCTGTGGGTGTGAGGGATTAGTGTGAGCGCTAATAAAACTTTGCAGCTTAAGGTGCTAAGTTTGTAAACAAAGGCAAATGCAAAGCAAACCTCTTGAGCCCCTCCTTGTTGGACATTGGTGCGTGTGAGCTCCCTCAGGTGGTCTTGCCTTTAAATTAGATTAGATTCCACTTTATTGTCATTGTGCAGAGTACAAGTACAGGGCCAATGAAATGTAGTTAGCATCTAACCAGAAGTGCAATATATAACATTATTTACATAATTTACATAAAGTGCAGTTGTGATTATTTACATAAAGTGCAGTTGTGAAATGACATTGTGATTATGGAAGTTAAGTAACCATATATACATACTGAAATATAAAATATGTAAACAAAGTAACATTGTGTAGGTGATGCATTAAGTACTGAGGGATAAATTAAATACAACTTTACAGAAGGTGCAATGTAATGATTGTGCAATGTTTGTTTAAAGTGCCTGAATAGTGTTCATCCGGATAACAGCCTCAGGAAAAAAACTGTTACGAAGCCTGTTAGTGCGGAAATGGAGGCTCCTGTAACGTCTGCCAAATGGTAAAAGGCTGAAAAGTCCATGATTTGGGTGGGTGACGTCCTTGACGATGTTTCTTGCCCTGCCCAGGCAGCGTTTGTGGTAGATGTCCTCGATGGCAGGTAATTCGGTGCCTGTGATGCGCTGTGCTGTTTTTACCACCCGCTGGAGAGCTTTGCGGTCTGCAGCACAGCAACTGCTGTACCATACAGAGATGCAGTTGGTAAGTATGCTCTCGATGGTACAGCGGTAAAAGTTCACTAGTATCCTGGGAGACAAGTGAGCTTTCTTCAGACTCTGAAGAAAATACAGGCGCTGCTGCGCCTTTTTGATGAGGACGGAGGAGTTCAAGGACCAGGTGAGATCATTGGAAATGTGGAGACCAAGGAACTTGAAACTGGACACCTGATCCACTGCAGTTCCGTTGACGTAAATGGTGGCGTGAGCTTGGTTCCTAGTCCGTCTGAAGTCCATGATGATCTCCCTTGTTTTGAGCGTGTTTAGTACCAGGTTATTGTTGTGGCACCACAAGGACAGATGCTGTACTTCATCCTGGTAGGCTGTTTCATTATTATCTGTAATCAAACCTATCACCGTGGTGTCATCTGCGAATTTGACTATTGTGTTTGAACCATAGGCAGGTACACAGTCATGGGTGAAGAGAGAGTACAGAATCAGGCTCAGAACACAACCTTGTGGAACACCAGTGTTCAAGGTGATGGTTGATGAGTGAAGGCTGCCTAATCTAACAGATTGGGGTCTGTTAGACAGGAAGTCTAAAATCCAGTGGCAGAGTGATGTGCTGATACCCAGTTGGTTGAGTTTGGATATCAGCATAGACGGAATCTGTGTTGAATGCAGAACTAAAATCGATGAACAGCATTCTCACATATGAGTTCTGACAGTCCAGGTGGGTTAGTGCAGTGTGTAGTGCTGTTGGGATAGCGTCCTCGGTGTATCTGTTGCTACGATAGGCAAACTGGTGTGGGTCCAGCGTAGCAGGCAGGCAGGATTTCAAGTGGGAAAGAACTAGTCTTTCAAAGCACTTGGAAATTATTGGGGTGAGTGCAACAGGTCGAAATTCATTTAATTCTGAAGCAGTAGAGTGCTTAGGCACAGGCACAATGGTGGCAGACTTAAAGTTGGATATTACAGCTGCCTGGGCAAGCGAAACATTAAAAATGTGAGTGAAGACACCCGCAAGTTCCACAGCACAAGCTCTTAGCACACGGCCAGGTACACCATCAGGGCCAGCTGCCTTTCGTGCATTCACTCTGCTGAGCATGCGACTGACGTCCGAAGTGAAAAGTACAAGTGGGTTGTGGTCTGGTGGAGGATGGTTTATTGAAGATAACTTGTTGCCCTGGTCGAACCGAGCGTAGAAGTTGTTCAGCTCATCAGGGAGTGAAGCACTGTTGGTAGATGGAACAGAGCTGGCTAGTTTATAATCAGTCAGGGTGTGAATTCCCTGCCACATACGCCGAGGGTCAGAGGAGGTAAAGTGCACCTCAATCCGGCGTTTGTAGCAGTGCTTGGCTATAGCTATTCCTCTCCTCAGGTTAGCTCTGGCCAAGCTGTATGCTTCCCTGTCTCCTGATCTGAAGGCAACATCTCTGGCTTTGAGTAGAGTGCGAACCTCTCTGTTCATCCAGGGCTTCTGATTAGGGAATGTTATTATTGTCTTTTGTGATGTCACTCTGTCCACACAGTTGTTGATGTGTTTCAGGACAGAGTTTGTGTAGGTGTCCAAGTGGATGTGTGAGCCTGTGGTGGCTCGGGCAGCATACTCACTCCAGTCGGTGTGCTGGAACTGTTGCTGAAGGAAGGAGTCAGCCCCATCCATCCAGATCTTTACAGTTCTGGTTGAAGGCTTAATCCTCTGCATGACTGGAGTGTATTTGGGAAGCAGGAACAAAGAAAGATGATCGGAAAATCCAAGATGGGGGAGGGGTGTTGTTTTGTATGTGTTTTCCACGTTTGTATAAACTTTGTCCAAAGTTTTTTGTCCCCTTGTGGTGCAGGAGACATTCTGAAAAAATTTTGGTAGTCCAGATTTTAAATCAGAGTGGTTGAAATCTCCTGATACAATAAAAGCTCCATCCGGGTGTGTATTTTGCAATTTGGTGATAGAAGCACAGAGACACTCCATAGCCGAGTTAGCGTTAGCGTCAGGAGGCACGTAGACTACGGCTGAAACAATACAGCTGAACTCACGAGGCAGGTAGAAGGGTCTGCATTTAATGATCAGGAACTCCAGGTCTGCAGAGCAGTGGGTTTCCACAACAACAGAGTCTGTGCACCACGTTTTGTTTACGTAGATACAGTTTCCTCCGCCGCGGGTCTTGCCCGTAGTCACGCTTGACTGGTCAGCTCTAAACAGCGTTCGTCCCTCCATTTCCACCACGCTGTCCACCACATCGTCCCTTAGCCACGTTTCCGTGAAGCACATTAAATTACAGTCCCTGAGCCAGCTCTGTGTGAGGGTCTAGAGTTTTAATTCATCCAGCTTACCCGGCAGCGAGTGAACATTCGCGAGAAAAACGCTAGGTAATGCCGGCCGGTGTGGGTTTAACCTTAGCTTAGCACGTAAGCCTCTGCGCTTACCTCGTCTTTGTTTATGCTGGCGTTGCCGGCGTCGGGTCTTTCCGGTCGACAAGATCCACTCATCTCTGGTGGAAGCTGGTTGAAGTTGAACTGATGCGTAAATCTGGTGTTTGTGCAGTGAATGTTAATTTCCAAAAGTGTCTGTCTGTCGTAGCTGTATTTCGCAAGAGTTATTTGCGCAAGAAAACTGCAGATAGCTAAGTAAATAAGTATAATATTACTAAAACTGGTAAGATGCTGAGCCTTGCGGTGTGATCGCGACGCCATCTTGGTCTATCTTTTATTCAGAGTGCTGATAAAGCTGTTGGTAAAGGGGATGGAGGAGCTCCGTGAGTGCATCTGGGAACAGAGCTCTGTGCTAGTTGTTTGTGGCAGGGTAAAGGCTAAAGGCCTCTGGATGGAAGTGTGTGCTGAAGGATAGGGAGTGGGCTGAAAAGGGGGATAATTAGTGGTGACAGGGACTGTAGATATTGTGAGACGTGACTGAGATATTTCTTCCTTCTTTCTCTACATAACCAGTGCTGCTTCCAGACTGGAACCACTGGGAATAGAAGCTGTATAAGAAACATGTGTAGCCTGGTGATCCATGCCATGCTTCTTACCAGTCACTTATAAAAGACACGCTACCCATCATGGATGAGGAGACACTTCATTTTTGCCCTTCACAATGTTCTTAATATAGGAATATTTTAACAGAGATGCGTGTCTTCTAATAATTTACCGTTTTAAACACTAAGCAAGTTTACTGTCTGTCATATCAAAATATATTGTGATTGCCTCACTATTCACTCCAGAAATGGCTTGTTTATTTCATCAATTTTCATTGAAACATTTAATATCTGGTTTAGGGACAGAATCTTATCATTGCATAACCTTTATATAATACATTTGCATCCTTTAAACCATTGATACATGAATTACAATTGCAGAGTTTATTCATTTTGAATTTTGATAGTTTTCCTCTATATCCTCCCACGTTTTTGTTAGACTGTACTTTTAAACTTCAGACAAACTTTTGAAGTAAACTATAGGTTGGATTTATGAGCTTTTTATTTCACATTATTTGATAACTTCGAATGATCTTAAAAGTAAGTGGGAAGGGGATCTAGGGAATTTGGCAGAAATTCATCTGGAGAATACACTTATCCTGTATCTGGCATTAGGTTAAAAAAATGAAATCGACTTTATTGGAGTAAAGCTCCTAAATAAGTATCTATGCCATATTCCTACACCTTATTGGCAGGTGATTAATATTGATTAGATGGAAGGACCATCCCTCCCAACTTTTTAAAGTGGATTAAATGGCGCAGCAGGTAGTGTCGCAGTCACACAGCTCCAGTGAACTGGAGGTTGTGGGTTCAGGTCCTACTCCGGGTGACTGTGTGTGAGGAGTTGGTGTGTTCTCCCCGTGTCTGCATGGGTTTCCTCCGGGTGCTCCGGTTTCCTCCCACAGTCCAAAAACACATGCTGGTAGGTGGAGTGGTGACTCAAATGTGTCTTTAAGTGTGAGTGAATTTGTGTGTGTGTGTGTTGCCCTCTGAAGGACTGGCGCCCCCTCCAGGGTGTGATCCTCCTTTGCACCCAATGATTCCAGATATGCTCTGGCCCCACCGCAACCCTGAACTGGACAATCACTTACAGATAGTGAATGAATATGAATGTGAATTTCATCTAGAGAAGGTAATATACACTATATTCCGAGGTTCTATACTTTATTTGTTCTATTACTATTTGTGGAAATAACATAATAATATGAAAATAATAAGAAATCTGACAATGTAGCCCATGATATCTTTATTTATCTTAATGTCTTAGTTGTGTATAATTTTTGAGCATGGCAAATCTTCGATAGAGGAGGGGATGGGTGGGTGGGGTTTTTGAGGATTGTTCACATTTTGTGTGTAATCAATAAAAGGACTTTGAAAAAAAAAAATACTGTGATATCATCCATATATGTACAGTACATTTAAAAGAGCAGTCTAAGTGTTCTTCGTCTTGATCAGGAATAAGGTATACTGATAAATGAGCACAGATAATTGAAGATATAATAGTGTGTCACATGCAAAGCGTAGCCTGTTTAGAAGAAGAAGAGTTACTTTATTAATCTCCTTAGAGAAAATCCTTCATTTTGTATAACCCATCTGTGAAAGCAAACACACAAACACACATTAGTGAGCAATACTGCCCAAACACTCAAGGGGCAGTGAACACACACACATACTAACACAACTGGAGCACTGGGCTGGCAAACACCTTGGCTCCCGGGAAGCAGTTTGGAGGTTAGTTGTCTTGTGCAAGGGCACTTTAGCCGTGGATGATTTTTTCCTGCCAGTTCTGAGAATTGAACTGGTGACCCCAAGCTTGCTTCTTTAACCTTAAAGCCTTTGCTGCCCAGAGCTTTGCTGAAGGCTTAAGTAAAAGAAAATGCTTAAAACTTCAATCAAAAAACACTTTTTACAAAAATTTGAGGGTGGACTAGCTCTCCAGTCTGTATGCATGCTCAAAACCAATGTGTTTACGAAGCCCTGGTGTCAGTAAATGGGTAAAAAAAACTGTGTTGTTCCGGTATGCAAGGCTTTCTCTCTCTCTCTGTTCAAAGGCAACAGAGAGACCGCTAAATGTTGAAATTGTTGATATTGCTATATTCCTGCTCCACAGGTGGGTAAATTTGACCTATTTTTGCTCTTTCCGATTACTTAAGGTGGACTGTCTTCAAATTTGAGAGTTGGCTGATACTGAAAGTGCTACAAAACCAAACAACTCGAGTTACAAATTAGTTTCTGTGGTGATTCAAACAGTGAATAAAAACTTACAGACAACTTAAATCTCAGCCATGTACAAATAGTAGTATAAACATTCATAAAAGGTGTGGAGCCTCTGAATGTAAACAAACAGAGAAAACAGGGTTTCTCCACTTAAAGAATATTTCAGGTGTATGTCATCTCTTACTGTGTGGTCAGATACAGTTTGAAATCCTTTTATTTTGTCTAGAAAAGTAATTTAGAGAAAATTGGACGGATGGATTCTAGGTGTTAGCATTTAGCCTATTTGTTTGCCATTTGTCTGTTTTCTTTCCCCGTCACCTGCACTGCTCCCTCATTCAGCTGCACCAGATGACTCTGCAGTCTCATTTAAAAAGTGTAAGTGTAAACTGACTCTGTCTTAATTGGATGATGATCACCTAATCAGAGCAAAGTGAATTATACCTAGTGTAAACAGGAATGTATTAACTTACAAAGCAGTGGTCCCCTATTAGTTTGACTAAAGCTCCTGTCACACATGAACGTTTCTCTTAGGTAACTGGCGAAGGGATCACTGGGTAAGAGCCAGAGTTGACCTCAGATTTGAAGCTGGCATGGACATTTCCCTGCATGGCATCTACACTCTATATGTTTAGACACCCCTTAAAATTAGTGAATTCATTTATTTTCTGGTTTATTTGTGGACACAGACATTCTGTTGTACATGTTCCAGAATCTCTTTTTAAACAACCTTGAAGTAGCTGCACATGAGTCTAAGTTTATGCTCAATGCCAAGGGCTTACTTGAGGATTATAAAGTTGCTCCAGCATTGGGCTCTGAAGCAGTAACAATGCATTTTCTGAAGTGACTGAGCTGTAGTCAGTACTTTTTGAATGCACTGGTCAGATCTAACCATCTAACATCAACATAAATATAACATTAGCTCACGCATTCACACCTATGGACAATTTTACACAGCCAGTCCACCTACCAACATGTGTTCATGGATTGTGGGAGGAAAGCCATACAGACACAGGGAGAATTTTTTATTATTGGAACATTTTTATGCCAGATATTTCCAAACATTTGCCCTGTGCTGGCAGTGGTTATAAGAAGCTATTAATGTGACTAAAGGAAATGAATATTCAACAAAACAAAACAACTTACTTAGTTCAAAAGCTGCAGCTGTGCAATGAAGCCATGTCTGTGTTTGCTCAAAGAATCCAACTGGAATGCATTGGTGAGTCTTCAGAACAGAAAAAGTAGGCTTTTTGATTGATTACAGGGTTGAGTGTTTACATTGGGTAAACATTAATTGAATGACAGATATTGCCTTAAGCATTTGTTGTTTGTTAGACTGGCTTATGTTTTTGTTTCTTTTTTTTGTTTGTTTGTTTGTTTTTTGTTTAGAAATGTTTTAGGACAATCTCCAATATTGAACGTTTTCATCTTTTAGTGATGAAAGCTTTTAGTTACTCCTCTGCTTTAGATCTGAAAATATCCACAGGGCATTAAGAGGAGATGTAGATGTCAGGATTGTTACTAAGGAAAGGAAATAGACAACAAAGAAGAACATTACAAAATCCAACAAAGAAGCTGCATGTGTTCCATGAAAATTGACAGGCCATCCCAGAGCACATGCTTAGACAACACGGAATTACAGTCAGAACTTTCTTGGTGGGAAAAATGTCTCTGATTGCAGATTATTCATGAAGTCTCCCAAAAAGAATGAACTATGCAATACAAGAAAAATTTACAAACTACTGGCACATTTGAAATTATATTGTGAATTTAGCTAAGGTTTCGGTATAATTTTTGTTTAACACATAAAAATATACTGGCTGGAAATTTAAGAGGCCATGTTATGAAAACAAATTTAATTGCATTAGCATATGTAATTAGCAGAATTTGGGAGCTGTTTTAAGAGGCAGAGGCTGCATCCGAAATCGTGTACTTCCATACTGAGCAGTATGCGAGAATGACTAAGGTGTCAGAATACATAGTATTTGTCGAGCAGTACGTGAAAAGTCCCCGGATGACGTACTTCATTGGGAGGAATTTTGAAATATGCAACCCCAGCACACTGTCCTATCCCATGATTCCACTGGTGCTTAGAAAGAAAAATGGCTGAAAGGGGGGAGCCAAAATTAAAATAATAGAGACTTTTGGGCCTTTTGTTGTTGGTGGTGTGATGTCATACATCAAAGGACGTTGGTAAGATTGTGGATGATGTGTGTCCGAGGTTGTGTGGATACTGCACAGTCGCTTACTGAAAGAGCATTCTGCTTTAACAGTTGGGCAGTGCACACTGGATACAATTCAGTACATACTGTTCAAATACGCGATTTCAGACCCAGCCAGATAAAATATAAAACATTTGCTGCATGAGTATACAGCATTAAAAATAATTGTGCTGCTTCTTGTATAGGGTGCTTCCTCATCCACATTTGAATCTTTCCAATCACAGTGCTAGACCTGCCTTTAAGTGAAAACAGCACAAAGACAAAGTTAAACTGAGCAAAACATGCATAGTAAGTGTGGAGAAATAAGAGTACTCAATAAATATGTTGAAAATGAGAACAGAGAAGAAAGAGAACAAAGCAAAAATGGCTAAAAATCTGAGCTTCAGCTCCTCACTCTTGGGATCTTGGGCTGGGCCGAGCTGTGGCTTGTTTAAAGAAAGAGGCGCTGAAACTGACCTTTCTGAAGAGGGCTGTGTAGACAGGGGGAGAACACTGCTTTGTTGTTTACAAAATATTGTTCTAAAGGGGACATTTTATTCAAAACTTAATTTTTGCATGCTTTTGTATTTACACTTGTGTCTCTACTGCTCCTATAAACATTCCAAGTGTGAAAAAAAACATCCATCCATTTTCTGTGAATCAGTAGAAAGATTTTCATTCATTATCTGTAACCGCTTATCCAGTTCAGGGTCACGGTGGGTCCAGAGCCTACCTGGAAACATTGGGCTCAAGGCGGGAATACACCCTGGAGGCACCAGTCCTTCACAGACACACACACATTCACTCACACCTACTGACACTTTTGAGTCACCAATCCACCTACCAACGTGGGAGGAAACCGGAGCACCACAGGAAACCCACACGGACAGAACACACCTTCACAGACAGTCACCCGGAGCGGGAATCGAACCCACAACCTCCAGGCCCCTGGAGCTGTGTGACTGCGACACTACCTGCTGCGCCACCCTGGCACTACCCCTCACCTTCGTAAACATGGGCTGGGTGGGGCGTGGCCAGCAACAGGTTATTTGCATAATAGTGACAGAGCCTTTAAATGGCTCATTCTGAGACTGGCAAGAATAGAGCTGGTGATATCTCTTCATGTGAGAGTGATTTTGTGAACAGAAATTCATGAATGTGTTTTGTATTGCCCACAGACCTACTGTAACTTGTTTAAAAAGATGCATAATATAAAAAAAAATAAAGTATGTCACAGATGTTTCATTGAGAACTATAATAACTTCTGGTAATAGGGGTTGAATATTTCCTCATTAAATAAATACATAAAGTTCATATATAGAGCATGTTTGTGTGGGCTGGCATCTCCTTATTATTGTTCAGCATCGGACATCTGTGGATGCGTGTATTTGTTTGCATTCATATTCATGTGTGTGTGTGTATAGAAGTGAAGGTGGAGGTAGAGGGTCCGAGGCCTGTGTGTCGCCTGTGTGTATCCTCTGGAGGCGGCGGGCTGATCTGTGGAAAAGTGCTTTTGACGCTCTTCCTCGCAGCAAGGCAAGGCGGAGCGGAGCAGAGGAGCCAGTCCGGGAGAACACAAACAGAGGTGCTGCGTGAGGCACAAATCCCCGCTTCCTCTGAAACTTCCAGCCCGCTTTTTTCCTGTCCAAATTCCATAGCCATTAAACTTTCCTGGCAGCTGTTCAGAAAACAGCAGCAAAAAAAAAAAAAAAACCCTTACCAGACCCCCCTACCTTCTACTGCCCCTATCCCCCTTCCATCCCACACTTCCCTGCACCAACCCCCCCACCACCTCAGCACACCAGCTCTCAGGCTATCAGAGATCTGCCGCCTGACTCCTTAAATAAAGCTCTGACTT
The DNA here is from genome assembly GCF_029633855.1 of Hoplias malabaricus. Classification (NCBI taxonomy): domain Eukaryota; kingdom Metazoa; phylum Chordata; class Actinopteri; order Characiformes; family Erythrinidae; genus Hoplias; species Hoplias malabaricus. The sequence continues at coordinate 17,182,472 of NC_089802.1, forward strand.
CATAGTTGTTTTTGCTGCAGCTCGGGTTTCCTCCGAAGTGTCTACCGCTTTTCACAAAGGGTCACGATGAGGTGTGGGCGAGCGTGGGGGCTCCCTCTTCCATGTGTTTAGTCTCAGACATGTCTGACTGCATGCCCTAAGAGAACACAGTTGATATAAAACATGACCAGATTAGTGCCAAGTCAATACTCAGCATAATGATTTCAGCACTGCTCTAAACTCAGGCCCCTCTGGTCCGGAACGGGTGCCATTTAAACAGCCTCTCAGTTTATTGCTCGAACCCCCCCTCACAATCAGAGAGCACAGTGCTTTGTGTGACCTTAAAGTCACAGTAAGGCATTTTCTCCAAAGGTCCTTCAATGATACAGCCATTATACTGACACCTAGTGGCACAGGTGTATCAGAGATTTGATACTAAACTTGTTTTCAAACATGGCCACCGACATGGGGGGGCCCACTCTGTGGAGTATACTTTACAGTCACATTTCATACTTAAACACACGGTTCCACCTTAAAAGATGCAGAGAATGAATGAAAACAAACAGGTGGGAGTTTTGCTGTGAGTACAGTAGTTCCCCAGAATCATTCCTTTTTATAATCATATGTGCAAGTGCACAGGGCTACAGAACAAAATTTAACCCTTAGAAGCCCACAAGGGTGCTGGTGACTCCACTCTGTGGGTTGTATTATAAATCCCTGAAAGCCTTCTTGAGTAGGAAATGTTTTTCTTTTTCTCATGGATTATTTTCAATAGCCAAAGCAAATGTAATGCATTTTCAATATTAAACCAAACATAATTTTTACTCTCATTGCACAACCGTACCACAAATTTGTTCCAGCCCTGGGCCCAGGGAGCAGTTGGGGGTTAGCTGGGGGTTTTTGTGCAAGTGCTGAAATGAATGTTGAGGGAGGAGACAGTGCTGTTCCTTCACCTCCATCCACCCCCAACCCTCAGCCCCACGCCCAATTTATCTGTCTGTCAAAGGAATCAAGCTGATGACCCTTCAGTCCCAGACCTGCTTTTCTAACCTTTAGGTCACGGTTGCCACCACAGTTTCACATCACTTCTGTCACTGTTTTTGATACATTGAGAAGGACAGTAGTTTTTGTTTGTTTAATTCTGGGTAATGTGCTGCTACGGTAAAAGCACCTTAAAATCACTTGGAAAATGGTGTCAATCAAAGCATTTGGAAAATTGTCTAGGGTCCAGTTTTTTTTCAGGTCTTAGTAAGATATGAGTGCACAATAGTCTTAAATGGTTAAGAGACATCTACCAATCAGTGGCAAACAGATATGCAGCAGTCCACATTCAGACCTGTGCCAAATCAATATTATTAAAAAAATTCAAACAAGACTGGGTCAAGTATTTTTAAAGTTAATTTCCACATATGATTTTAAAGACTCAGCAGTACGTTAATTTTAAATTTCTTCTAGTGTTCATGTACGCCATCTTTTTGTTTATTTTTTAAAAAAATGAGTAAATTGGAATGCACTAAAAATGGCTTGTCCCGAGCAAGAGTTATACTGTAGTCAGAAATATATACAGTTCTATATTTTAGGCATCTGTTTTCTGATACAGCCATTGTAATAAAATTCTTAAAACTAGGACTTTTAACATCAGTCAAACTATATTTCAGTGATGGGTTACAGCTTGAAATTTCACGTCTGCCATTCATACGTTTTAACCGCCCTATTTTCAGTCTCTGTCTCATAACTTGCCTCATCTTTTTAAACTCTCCTAAAAGCCCAGGGGACATGGTGGCCAAGCCAGCTGCTGTGAGCTGTAAAATGCTGAGAGAGAGAGAGTGATGGAGAGGGGAGAACGGACTGTGTGAGTTAGGGGTCAGACTTCTGTTGCTAAATGAGAACAATCTGGTACAGTCTGTGAGCGGTGACTCAAACCAAGAGACATCAGTGAGAGTGAGACAACAACTCGCCCTTGTGAAGAAGACCTGGTGGACCACCAAAACTTATCAGATCTCAGATAAACAGTGATTAAAGTTTGTTCTTTCAGAGAAGTAGCAGTACGGCCAACCAACTTCTCATACTGAGCTTTGGAGGTGTGGAGGTGGTGTTAGATTTGTCCTGTGAAAAAGGAGAAAGAAAGAGAGGGATAGCAAGAGAAATAGGTTCTGACACCTGTGGTGGAAGCCCAGCGTGCTTTGGTCCTGGATCCGCAGGCCCTGGTGTTCTGGAGCGAGATGTGTGCTGCTGCTGGGATCTGACGGGCCGTGCTGCAATAACTCAAGGCCGGGCTTGGAGAAAGCTGATAGCCTGGCAGGCGTTGGTTTACAGCCAGATGCCCTGAGAGCAGCTCTCCTGGATGCGGCTGAGACTTTATCCCCAGACACTGGTGAATTGCTTCAGAATAGCTGTAAGAGTAGATTTCCTTCCTTTCACTTACATGGACAATGAGGAGTGCTGTACAATATATTGTTTGATCATTTTCACTGTGATATTTGCCTTTGTAAATCTAAGATTGCTGGGGCCAGTCATATGCAAATGAACCTCTAACCAGTCAAAAATATTTGCGCCATTAGCACAGGTTTCAAAGGTTTGATTGTTAGTCATTTATACAAAACGCAGTGAGTTCGGGGCTGTCCTGGATCACTTAAGTGCTCAACTGTTTCTATGTTTCACTGGTAATTGTTTCCCATTTTTACAAAATGTATGTTTTTTTTAAAGTATAATAAACATCACCAGCAAAGACCTGTAGTTAACAACATTAGTTGTAATATTAATACAATGTTTACAAATAAACTATTAAGTCACGCTTAGCTCCACAGAAGTATTTCAAGCACCGATAGTATGTCTTTTCTACATCATATATTCTGCTAAAATGAACCTGCAAACTATACAGCATCTGTATTACTAACTGTGTTAGTATGTGATAGGGCGCATTAAACAGATTCGACAATATTTCCAAGAAGAAAATAAAGGGTTTGCTTCTGACATGCCTTACACACAACTTTAAACTTTTTCATGATACACTTTTATTTGTAGACATTATGCAGACTTTTGATCAGCACCACCTTTGTTACAGTCAAATCGAAATGTGTTTTTCAGTTTGTCAGGAGCTTAGTGTGTTCTCCCTGTGTCTGTTTAGGTTTCCTCCAGATACTTGGGTTTCCTGCCACAACCTAAAAACATGTTTCTAGGTGAAAGGTCTTTGTACAATGGTGTACAGTTGTGAGTGTGTGAGTGACTGGGTGAGTGTACTTGTGAGATGCCCTATGGTGAGTAGGTGCACTCTCCAGGGTGTGTTCCTGCCTTGTGCCCAGTGATTCTGGCTGGGCTCTGGACCCAGCACAGCCCTGATCATGATGAAGTAGTTACAGAAGATAAAGCTGTTATCAGATTATATTCCTAATTATATTAACTGGTGTTAATCCAGAAGCATAGTTCACCATTCAAGATACCAGCATTCAGAAACTGAAATCACAGTTTGAGCATTCATTATGTTCAAACTGTGGTAAAAATAAATGAAGACACACATTGTGATAAGTGTGAATCATTGAACAGGAACATTAGTGAAGGGTTTATTTAACTCTGAAAGAGGGAAAGAGAGAGAGAAGCTTTTCCACTGAATGGTATCTACTCTACTTGACTTGGCTCTACTCTGCTTTTCTGCTTTTCCGTTAAGCCTTCTTTAGTACCTGCTCACTCATTGTTCCAAGCAAGCTGAGTAGGATCTAAATGGGATGCAGAATGCTGATTGGCCACAGAGACTTGTCTGCACAATGAAATGCAGACATCAAGTACAAATGAGCCATTTGTAAAACCTCCAGTCTATAGTAGAGATCAAGTCTGTTTTCATCCGACTCAACTTTTAATGGCAGCTCGTAAAATTATGCCGCAGTCTTTTAAAGAGGTTCAAACTTTCCTTGAATTGGTGCCCGATGAAAGATTCCAGGAGGAGCTGGATGGAGCAACAAGAAATGGAAAAACTCTACTGACCTGTCTGAACTGGGATGTGGAGCCGTGTTCATCCCCCACAAACAGCAACACATAAATACACAATGAGAAAACCACTCTTAAGAGTTAATATTAATATTAGAAAAGCTTAATATAATGTCAGGGACCAAACAGCGAGTAGAGCTGTGTAGAGGTGAGTAGGTAGCATGCAGTGGAAAATGGCAACAATTAAGACACTATTATTTGGCTAAAATAATATAGCTTTTTAAACTCATGTTAAAACTTGGTTTAAAATTACATTTGAATAAGCTCTAGTCAGAATAAGTCAGACCAGTCTTCAGTGATATTAAGGGTTCATCTGTGTAACTGTAAAGCTTATGGAAATCACAGTGTGTACCAATGCTTTATGATACATTATCTCATGTGCAGCCCTGAGGAAATGAAAGATGGTCTGGCGAACAGACGAAGGTATACTAAGGTTTAATCCAGACAACTGCGTGTTCCTATTGTCTTTGGCTAGCTCTGGATTAGTGAATCAAAGGCAAGTTTATATCAAAGGCCAGTGTTGTGTGGGATTAAGAGCGCAAGGCCATCAGAACGTCTCACAGCTGTTAAAAGTTCCGCTTCCATAATCAGTCTGTCTGGCCATTGATGTCTGCTGATGTTGAATGTGCTAACAAATCTGTTCTCTAAACAGCTGGAGACCTTTACATACATTGTGCAAATGCATCAGTTCTCCATCTTGAATTTATGGTTTAGGCTTAAGGTAAAGGGGAGACAGAGAATTAACGATGTCTGGGTGGAGTTTATTACAATCCCATACACCTTCACATACACTTATGATCAGTGTGTAATTAAACAGCTGCCTGCTCAACAAAAGACTAAGGGCTGCTTTCATGGACATGGATTAAGTCTAGACTAAGGGTGACTTTCCTTATGACTTCAATATATTCCATCAACACTCTTTTATTTCATTCTTGTAAAAAGGGTGGAATGGACATTTATATTTTCAGTGTACAGACAGAGCTTGGAAAATTACAAACACTAATACAAACAGTAACACACACACACACACACACTCGCTATTAAATGTTACTGTGAATCTATATAAAAATATTTGAAAACATATCTACAATACAGTAAAATTATCAGAGAATGTCAAAACCTTATTAACTTTTAATGGAAGTCAATATAAAAAGTAATTCTGGAGCATTTCTATTGGTCCATTCACACAACGTGAAGGTCAACTCTGTTCAAATGATGTAATAAAACAAATCTCCACAAAAATGAAGATACATGTTTTTCTTTGGACAACAGTGAAATGCATTCCTTCATTCTTCTTCTGTAGGACAAGATCAAGGAAAAGTGCACCTGTCCGCTGCGGGACATAACACACTCACACAGTCACTCACACTCAATTTGGCACCGCTAATCTACCTACCAGCATGTACTTTGGACTGTGTGAGACAACTGGAGCACCTGGAGGAAACCCATGAGAATGCGGAGAGAACACACCAGAGACCCCTCCCAGACCAGTCGCAGTGACCTGAGGTGAGTGGGACTTTGAAGGTAGTTCATGGTTAAACTAATGAGCTACACACAGAATTTAAAAAAGCTATCAACTGAGACATGAAATGAAGTTTACATTGCTGCTGATTGCTGATTTCATTCCTCGAGCCAATTTGGAGCCCTGGTGTCAAGTTTTCTTTTATACTCAGTGGGTAAAGAATATTCAGGTCACTGGGTGGGGAGTCAGTCAGGATACACAATACCCTATACACACTAAATGTCACCATACAGTAGATTGTTAGAGTGGCTCTGACTGCATCCTGTTGATGAATTTCTCACCTAACCATGAGACTGTGTGTATACGTTTAACTTCAGAAAAAAAAAATCCAGTTCCCAGAGGATCTGTCCTGCTTTCACACTCAAGCTGCAGCATGTCTCATTAGAAAACCTTCTGACTCCCACTCCTGACCTGGGCCTGCTCTTTTCACTGTTATTTCCAGACTCCACACTGTGAGCACAACTAACTGTTCTCACATATCTCCTTTAAAACCAGAAGAGGCACTGGCCTGGCCCTGCTGGTCTAATTGATGCTAGAGGGTTATACAGACGTAAGTGCATGCTGGAAGATAGGGACTTAGGAAAAACATCTAATTTGTTCTGTGGAAATTCAGAGTACTTGTGTCAACAGGGAAAAATGTCAGGGCATTCCAAGAACACTATTTTTGTATTTGGTCAAACTGAGAGGTTCCTTTTCAGTCATCAACCTTACATAAAAAATTACTGCTTGTTTCCATCAAGGATACACAATATTTGCTCATCTACATTTGTAGGCTTCAGTTTGGCAGTGTGGGCACCTGTTTGCATGTATATGGTGGGGTGGAGTGGAGGCTGGGAATGGGGAGAGGTTTGTGAGTGGTGGGAAGGGGTTGGCGGAGTGGGGGGTGAGCTGAGGATTTTTACTCAATTTTTTAGTTATATATATAATTACACCAGCGTTTCGCAAACTGGGGGGCGTGTAGGTATTGCAGCATTTCTTTATTAATGCCTTTCTTTTTTCCTATAAAGGTTACTCTGTAAAAAGCACCCACTAACAGTGGATTCATTAATAGCCCTTAAACATAATAAAATATCGTTAGATAGGAGACCAGAAAAATGCAGGTTGCATGGAACCAAAATATTATTTTATTTGCAAACTTTTATTTTGAAAATGCGCCACAGAGAAAACGTTTATTTTGAAACTGTGCCACGATTTGGCAGTGAGTCAGACACAGTGCGTCTTCTTCCAGCCTTCATTAAGGCACCGGTTTAAATATAAAGCTGATCCAATCATCAGCTTCACTGGCCTCCGATTCACCGTCAGAGTCTGGTTTATAAAGTTAGTTTTTACCTTTAGGTTTGAGGTCAGTAACAAGAGCACAACAGATAACAATGACGGCTAATTACAGCGGCTTGTATATAACTGTTAGGGAAACAGAGGAGGATCTGAGAGTTGGTTACTGTTAATATGAACTGTGTTCTTGTTGCGAGAAAGTGCTCTAAATATGCAGTTAACATTAATCTCTGGCATTGTCCCAGACTGCACACTGCTGCACTGAATAGTATATATTTACTTAGCAGTGTTTCTGTAGTGTAGTATGTAAAGTTCCATAGTGTGTTGTTTGGGACACAGTCTCACTCTCTAATGCAGCATTTTACTGCCTTATCTACAGGAATCAGCTTATAGCTATCCAATATTTTGGGAATGGGGTGGGCTTTTATTCATCAGATATGTCCCCCAATATCAAACTCACTCCTACGCCCTGCACCTGCCTTTGCTCATTTTTCCACAGATTGAAAAGTAAGACACTGAAGCACAGTTTAATTAGTAGGCCAATTTTTGAACTTTGATGTTAATGTTGTATCTGGTGTTAAAATGTTAAGCTAGAGACAGAAGCTGATTTTACTTTACAATATGGTACAGGTGAATTCCCCTTCGCCTGAGGTGGGGAATGATAGAAAAAGGTTGAGAACCACTGAATTACTCCCACTAGCTGTATCTCTCATATACTACCAAGATGCTACCAAGCAGGGAGAGTTAAGGACAGCACATGCTTTCCTCATGATGTATGAAGACAGACACTGTTTCTTTTCAAGCTGGCTGCAATGTCACCTTATATATAGTAGCACTTTAAAATAAGACCACAGTTATAAATGCTTTAAAAACCTGTTTATTACAGGGTTATTAATTAGGTTGTAAACACCTTAAATGTCACTAATAACACAGTGTTTCTAACACAGAAAGAGAAACCAAAACAGTAGCTCTTTTTTCTCTAATACTGAAAGTGTCAGAGAACTTACTGAAAATATAAAGGGAAAGAATAAGCCAAGACCTGAGAATGTTAATTTGGTCATTTCACATGTTAAGGTCCACTACATTATCATTAATGTATAAAAACACAGGTGGTTTATTCATGAACTGGTTAAGCTTATTAACAAATATGTGCTAAAGCTGACAGGCTTAATGTCGACTAAAGGAGAAGGCAAAGTATGGACTGTATGTGGCAAAATCCAAAAAGGTTTAACAATGTAGATGGATGTGTTTTCACTATATGGCAAACAGTAGGTCACCGTTGTCCTTTCTATCTATGTGTTATAGCTGATTATTAATGAGTAATATATAAACAAAATAATTAAAAACTATTAATTAAGCTTTGAAACCATTTAGAAACCTTTATAAGTGTAGTCTTATTTTAAAGTGGTATCGTATTTATATCTTAATTAGAACTGGAGTATATTCTTGACGTGTACTGGAGTTTTGCTGTTGTTTTTGTTGCTTTAAGGGGTTTTGTTTGTCTCCAGTTCTCCCAGGAGCTCTCCCAAGTATAGTTGGCCAAATTCATTCGGTTGACATCTGCACTTTTTCTTTTTCTTCCATAAATGGCACTCTGGACTTGGCAAATTTCAGGGGTAAACAAACTGACCATGTCAGTACCTGGAAATAATTTTAATCATGAGATCCTGTGTTTTAAAAGCTTAAACAGCTGTAGTGACAGACTGAATTCTTTTGGGAAGGCTTTACACCTGATTTGGGGACTCTGCTATGAGGATTTGATTGGATTTTATTAGCTGATGGCTATAATAGCTATTGTGCTCACTGGCTTGCTTTTTTTTCTAAACTACATTTTAGCAACAAGTTCCAAGTAGTTTTGCCTGTTTCCTGAATGGCTTGAACCTGCTGTTAACTAGGAGTGAATGGTATATTAATATATCATAGTAGAGTAGGTCATAGGTCATAGTAATGTAAACCTGAATGGCAGATTCACATATGTAAAGTTGGAAGCAGAGGGTTGCAAAATGTTTCTCAGCCTGAATGTTCAGCAGATTGAGCTAATTCAGTAAACATGAGACAACGTGTGAGTCCAGGCCTCATGTTGGTAAACACAACAGTGCAAAGATGCAAGAGAAGACAGTGGACACAGTGCGGGATGATTGCAAACAGTTTGCGCAGGCTACAGTCACATGGACAATGTTGTAAAATCTTGGATCTCAAAACTGCAAATGTACAGGATTCTAAAATTCCATCAAAACATCTATATTATGTTAATGCCAAGCTGTTTATTCCAAGTCATTGTGGAGTTTTTAACTGTCCCAGTATTCGTGTTGTTCTCAGACAATGTGAAGGACAGCTGCAGTTTGGAAATGATGTGGAAAAGAGAAAGTGGAATTGTGCGTTTACTGTTCCTTAGCGTGACAAGGTTTGCTTTTGTACTTTAGCTTTTATAGTGTGGACAGATCACTGGGCAGTGTGCCAGACTGGCTGCCCACATGTCTGCAGTGCCCAGGCTGGTGTGAGAGCAGTGCTGTCTGTGTGTATATGTGTGTGTGTGTGTTGTGAGGTCCAGTGTCCTGCAGACGTGAGCGAGACACACAGGCTGTGTATTACTGCTGCTCTTATACTAATCCTACACAGACCAAACAGCTTACCCCCGCCACAGAACACGCTTGTGAAAGCAGGTGTTAATTAGAGACAGCTTAGGGCGGGGGTGACTCTGGTCATACAGCAGGGTGTGGCTGGGGAGTTAGTTTGTGTGTGTGTGTGTGTGTTTGTGTGTGTGTGTGTGTGCGTGTGTGTGTGTGTGTGTGTGTGTGTGTGTGTGTGTGCGTGTGTGTATGTGTGTGTGTGAGGACCTTGACACACCAGACACAGAAGAACTAGCGCCATCCAAGGCCAGCTGAGGGTTGTCTTCCATCACTTCGACATCACTTAAAACCATCACAGGATAATCACACAGTAACACTGAAAACAAACAGATGAAGCTACATTTTTCTTGTAACTGTGGACTGCAATTAAGCAATATTAGAAAACGTATTGCAATTAATTAATAATATAAATTGGGGTTATAATATTTTCAAGACCTCTGATTGGCTGCTGGTTTAAACCCTGTTTCCTGGAAAACCAGTCAAGGCTCTTTAGATATTAATGTTGTTCACCCTTTACTTTCTTTCTTGCAGTTTGTTAAAAACATTTATTTAGTATTACGGCATTACCAGTCTTGCCTAAAGACTCATTGTACATCAGTAATATTAAATCTGACCTGTGGGTGCCACCTCTGTACCTGGTGAATTATTGGAGAAAAATCCCTTGTTCAAGGACAATTTAGGGAGGAGCAACAGCTGTTTGTTCACTCCCTCTACCCCCAATTTTCTTCCAGTGGAGAGGATGAGGATCAAATCAGTAACCTTTATGTCCCCAGTCTGCTTTTCTTACCTTTTCTTCTCAGCTAGTTCAATAGCAGTGACACGTAGTTTCAATTAGAGATGGAGTGTGTGTGTGTTAGGGCAGATATTCTTTCATTATTATTAGTGATGCACGATATATCCTTGACCGATATATTATATGCCGATATGTCGATTTATTTTTGTTATTGTTATTGGTCCAATATTGAACTTTTAGCTGATTTTACAACCAATTAGTGCTTAGTGCTGATTTGTGCCTGTGCATATGCATTGACATCTGTAACTACACAGCCATGTCTGTTGTGTGAACGTTTTTCACAGTTTCTGCAGAGAATAGGCTCTGGTATTAAAGGGTTTTAGTTTCATTGCCAGTTTGGATTAATTTAAGATTAAGATTTAAGATTTTTAAGATTAGTTTTGTTTTTCAAAGATAAAATAATCTGTTATTAATATCGGCATCGGCTACACCAAGGTGCTAATTATTGGTTATCATATCTGCCCCAAAAAAATCAATATTGGTGCATCCCTAGTTATCATAATAAATGGTGTTATTGTGATAGATATGACTGTCAGTATGAAACTGCATGTTTTATTCCAAATAGTGCATAATTTGTGCTCTTGAACTGGACTGAATGTATAAAACTGATTGCCGTGTTGCATCGAGTGATTGCTTTAATGCATGATACTTATACCACAGCGCTCATCTCTATCCCCACACAGGTTCAGCAGTGGCCCCATGGAGCTTGACTTGATGTGTCAAGGCCTTAAGAAACAAATGTGTTGGCATGCTGTTACATCAGCACTTCACAGTCCCAAAGGGAGAATCAGAATCTCAAAAGGCTTTCTGCTTCTTAGGTCATGAAATGAGTGCTTCTGCGCCCAGTAGTCCACTAGACATCCAGTAAGAATCCATTTGGGACTGAGCCAGAGAGAAAGCAGACACTGACAGGACCTCCATTGTCTGCGGGAATGGGCGTCCATGTGTTAGAAATCATCCTCCCACGTGGCGCAGACGGCTGAAACTCAAGCCCAGGCCCAGGAGCACGCCGCTGATGAAAGACAGTGCGGGAAGAGGAATATTAAAGCCAAGACTCCAGAATCCCAGCCTGTCACGCCACGGCTCAGCCACCCCCTCCCCACAGCCTTATGGGAGTTGGAGTCTGACTGTGGGGGTGGAAAGAGAGAAGAGAGAATGAAAGAGAAGAATGGAAGGAGGGGAGGGAGGTTATAAGACTGTGGTCTGGACCAAGGGGATAAACTTGGCTACAAGGTTGACTTCACAGAGATAAGGACAAAATGGCAGTAACAGTAACTACAGCATATAGGCACAGTAGGGTTTAGCAGAGTGTAGAGTGAAAAACACCACTATTATAAACATTGTATATTCGGTAAACTTTCCATATTTGACAGGCTTTAGACTACAATTTGGAAAATGTCTGTGAGAATTTAAAGGCATTCAGCCACAAGATCTTCAGTAAGGTTAGATACTCGGATACTGGAATGATAAGTTCTGGATAACAAATCCCAATCCAGCACATGGGTGAACACAGTTCTGCATCTCCACAACCCAGTAATAGAGAACTGTATACCCCTCCAGCTCACCCTTGGCATAGGGCAGAATGACCTTTGGCTCATTTGCAGCTACTCCAGAGCATTTTATTTAATTTCATGCATTTCTATGGAGATTAAATAAGCGTTTGAATCTCTGATTCCACAGTGAGTGTACCATTTAGTTACTTTATCTATTATATGGTGTATATTTGGAAATAGATCAGAAATATAATGAAAATTACAAGAATAAAATGTTGATCAATTGTTTTTACAGAGTAAATTGGAACTCATGGTTAAAAACATCCGTTCCACACCACAATAAAATCTGGTCACCCATATGACCTTTGAGTACATTGTATGAATTGTACGTGTGCACAATGGCCACATTGCTTTATTTTTAGGTGCAACTCTAGCATGAAGCTCACTTCCCCCCAACTGAAGTGTTCCCATGGCTTTACTGCTGTACTGAGTTGACTGATGGTTCATAAACTGACCCATGACTGAAGGGTGACCATTCACACTGATACACATGCTCACGCCAGACACACACCAGACCACTGACCCACATGTAGCTCAAGTGTATGTAGGGATCAAATGTGAAACATAACCAAATTCAGCAGTGGATTTGTTAGCAGAGAGTTGTTGATCTAACACTTGTAAATGATCACATCAAACTTGAGACCACATCAAAAGAAACTACTAAAAATAAAATGTGTTTGTATTATTGTTTTCTAGAAAAGAAATATATGTGGGGTTCAATGTATTCTCAGTATAGGCGTGGAATTAAACAGATGAAATTTATTCAATTTACATTTTTCTATGTACTCAAACTTACCTTCTAAACATTTGTTAAATCTAGCAATTAGCTATAAAATTACTATTTTAATTTATTGCTACCATCAGAAAATTTCCACTGAGATGTTTCTGGGCCAAGTCTGGGCTATTGGGTTGAGGACTTATATTTTGGAAACTACAGTCACACACAGGACTATGCTCAATTCTCGTCAATATACTTGTGTTTCTCGGAATAGTTAAGTGGTTGTAGCAATTGCAACTAAACTGCATTATATGGACATAAAGAAGTTATTGAACGCCCCTTGCATATATATATATAATAGGGGTGTCTAATTTGACATTATAATAATAAAAAAATGTGATAAAATTTTAATGACACAGATGTTTTAATAGCTATAATGCACTTTCTTAGTTTCTCCCTCTGAAAAAACCCATAGCTAAACTAACTAAAATCCATTCAATACAGAGACCCCCCTTCTAAGAGGCAGACAGCAGCCCTCTGTGTAAATGGGGTAATGGGCACTAGGAACAGACCAAAATATTGTGTGGACCAAACTGCTATTTTCTGGATGTAGATCACAGTATAACTCACTGTGCTATCTTTTTCAGTAATGTCCTTTTTTAACAAGCCATTCATGGATTAAATCTGAAACACAAAATATTTGTTAAAGTATATAAGAATATGTAATCTTAGTTGGTAGAATGTCTGTTCCGAGATATTAACCTATTACAGGGGATTGCTTAACTAGACAAACTGGCAGCTGGCAGTATCCAAAATACACCATTGCTCAGCTAATTTAACTCACTATCTTTGAATATCAAAATGTACATCCAAACAATACAAAGCTGCAGAAAGTAACAGTAACTTAGAGAATAGGCAGTAACTTAGAGAATATATGCTTAAATGTCAGAAATCAAGAGCTATTTCTTCTAAAGAACCATTGTGTAAACTGCTAAAGTGAAAGGAACACTATAAAATATTTGTACCTTAAAATTACGGCTTCAAAATCATTGTGATGCTTCACTGACCTGTAATGTGGATAATAGAGCCTCTGTCATTGCTACTCTGTGCTCAGCACTACAGAAACCACACTATGTAACTTTTGGAGAGAGTAGGAGCCATTAACAATATAATAGTCTTTCATTTTCTTAGAAACTTCCACTTTTCTTAGTAATTTGTTCTGAAATGAGGTGCCCCAAGATGAGTCCTCAAAAGTATCTGGAAAAATACCAGCTGTGGCATAAAACTGCAGTAAGTTTAAATAAGAATGTGGGGAATCTGGACACACACACACACACACACACACACACACATACATTCTTTGGCCTCTGATCCTCTCAAAATATACAGCAAATCCAAAATCTGGTATTTATTGGAGGGTAATAAACTTGAGCATAACACACATTAGCTATATTGATAACTCATGGATTCTACTGTGGAGAAAGAAGCAACAGATCTATTACAGATCATTTTACTCCTATTTCAGTCAAATGGGTTACTCATAATGCAGCACCTTTACCTGTCAGGGCCAATTTTTTAGCCTGTAAATTGAAAGAATAGACACTGGATCCAATGAACCCATCAGACAAGACTGCTTTTGTTTGGTGGAGACTGTCTGGCTGCTCAGAGAGTGATCCACACACAGAAAAAGAGACAGTGACTAGAGGACACTTTCCATGGGCCTACAACACCCTGGATCCTGTTTAAAAGATCTGGGGTCTGGTATGAGGGATGCTTGTAGAAAACGCTTGAAATGTATGGTATTTGGGCACAAGTAAAGCTCTGAATGCTGCAGAATTTCAGTGAGAGGCTAATATTTTATTTAGTGGCAAACTTTGAGAAAAACAAGAAAGAAAAAAACAGCTTTGTCATAATCTCTACTAGCACAGCTGTGGGATAGTTCTAGTACTATATTTGTGCTAATTTAGAGATCACGCAGAATTTGAAGTGTTTAACACACATGTGGCTCTTTTAGTGAATATACAGTACTGCCATTGACCTGGCAGCAGCATTTTTAGTATTAAATTTCACAGAAATATAATTACATTATATACATGATATACATTTTATTTATTGCTAGTAATGAATCAAGTTCTAGAGCCATTTGACTATATGAAATAATTGGAGTATAATTGGAAATCAAAATATAATTTGTTGATTCCATAGACCCTGTCTAAATATTTTAATGCTACAAAGCTTTTTTTGCTGTATTTCATCCATCATATACACTGATAAACAACAAGACTAAAGCCACTGACAGATTAATTGAATAATGCTGACTCAGTGGCACCTGTCAAGCAAGTAAGCTTTGGAGTCATGAATGGGTCAAAAAGATTTTGAGCTGGTAAAACAATATTCACATATTTACTGACATTTGCAGTTGTATGGATAGATAGAGAGAAAAAAGGAGTTTTGGGGTTTCAAGAGTGACGGTACAAATTTATGCACACAACTCACACATCTTTTTGCAACTGTGCATTTGCGAAAGTTTTAAAACAGAAACAGGGTCAAACATTTGCAGTTGCAAACAGACGTTAACACAAATAGAGGTGGAACTGTATTCAAGGATTGTACTGTCACACTTAGCTTTGTATTTGCATATTTGAATATATTTGTGGCTATGGATTTTACATGTATGTTGGTTTGGATTAAACCACAATGGGAAATATCAGTACTTTTGTGAATATTGTTTTACAAGCTCAAAATATTTTTGACCCTTTTTTGGCTCCATTTTAAACCATCAGTTTTTGAAGTTGTTGTGTTGGAAGCATAAAGACCACATCGACACTGTGACAATGATCGCACTGTGATGGTCCAAATATTTTGGCCAGGCAACTGATGTACGGTCAACAGGGTTATGGGAGCCTGTATGTGAGGGTATAGGATAGTCCGTCTGGGCTGATCACATAGAAGAGCTACTGCTGCGATGAACTCTGTGTCCTTACACCAATGTATTATAGGTCAGCAGGAACTTGGTCAGCAGTTGGTGCAGTTGGTGCAGTTGGTAACGCTTCTGTGGGATATGACGGGCTAAAGCCTTCACTCCACTTGTGCATCAATGAGGTCTTAGGTGCCCATGGCCCCATTGCCAGTTCACTAGTTGTCCGTCTTCAGGCCGATTTTGGTAGGTCCTAATAACTGCTTACTGGGAACAGTCTATAAAACCTGCTGTTTTGGAGTGGCTTTGAGTTAAAAAACTATGACCATCACAATTTGGCCTTTGTCAGGGTCGCTCAGATCATTGCATATTTTACTGCTTCAAATACATCCATTCTCAGAACTTTCTGTTTACCTCATGTCTAATATGTCCCACCCATTGACAGATGCATTTGTACTAATATAGTCAATGTTACTGATTTCAGCTGGGCCCTGTGTGAGGCTCTGATGGACGGGCATATGTTATTTTATATCTTATCCTGTGTATAATTACAATTAGTGTTTTTTTTTAAAAAAAAAACTGTAAAAAAATGCTAACATTTCCAGTAACTTACCTCCTGCTCAGCTACCACTACAGCAGAGTGCAGTATAACACTATCAGATACATACTGGTCTAATTCACTATATAGATATGCACCTGTAGCTCCCCCCACAACACCAACCTTCTCATTTACTGACTCCACCTCTTATATACAACACAGAGACATACTCATTTAGTTCAGCCTACTGTAGCTATAACCCCAACCACATCACCAACCTACAGGTTCACTGACTATACCTCTAATAAAAGCACCATCAAAAACACACTCATTCATTGTCTGAAACCACTTATCCAATTCAGGAGGCAGGAACACACCCAGTCCTTCACAGGGCGACACACACTCACACATTCACTCACACTCTCACACCTACGGACACTTTTGAGTCACCAATCCATCTATCAACGTGTGTTTTTGGACTGTGTGAGGAAACTGGAGCAACCTGAGGAAACCCATGCAGACACAGGGAGAACACATCAAACGCCTCACAGAGAGAAAACACACTAATTTCTTCCTTAATTCTATTTATTTCTAAAGTGCTTATACACTTCACCATATAGTTAACAATCCCTTTTGATAAATTTGTGCATGTTTTGGGTTAATTGTGGAATTTGAAATGACAGGAACTTACTGTAAAGCATTAAGAATGTACAGGAGCTTGCAGAATTCACTAACATGCTGTAAGTTCAGACAACAACGTGTTACTGTGGCATTATTGATGTTGCTTAGAGTGTTCTTCATGAAAGCTGGACTAAGGTAACGGCAGGTCAGCTGCAGTTAAAGTCATTCAACTTGTCCTGTTCAGACTCCTGCTCTTCTCCTCCTCCTCCTCCCTCTCAGCTATAGGAACCATCAGAGGAGCATTGCAGGAAGTCTCGCATAATTTAAGGCTGGACTGTGCAACCCAGGTCCGTCCTGACTGATTGTGCAATGGAACTGCACGATTTATTTGTCCTTGGAGGGTCACTAATCATTAGACCGGTTTCAGGGGGGAGGGGGGAGGGGGAAGGGCTTCAGACATTCACTGACCACATCCTAGGTACGAGCTCTCTCAACAGACACACATGGTCCTGAACACACTACATGGCTTTTACCTTCACGGCTACACACGCAGACAAGACCTCATGCACACCCACACACACCCACACACACACACACACACACACTCTCTTTCACTGCATCCTCTTTCAGTGCAACTGCTGTCTAGGGAGGCCATCCGGAAGCCATCACACATTTCCTGTGAGCTCCTCTCTTGTCCTCTCTTCTCTTCCTCTGTCTTCCCTTCTCCTCCTCTCCAGCAGTCTCTCCCTCGTGTCCAAGAGCCCAGAAGTAGAGATTTGCAGGTGGCTTCCAAATTTCAGTGCAGAAAGAATGAAACCAGGGAGGTGTTTGGGATGCAGGAGGTATATGGGAGACCCCCAGGCCAGCACCTGGGCCTGTTAGCCTGACAAAGGCCAGCCTCTCTGGGCCTCAGTTCTGCTGTGTGATGAGAATGGATGGAGAGAGGAAGAGCCAAACCTGGAGCTCTGAGTAATTGTCAGACTAGAGACAACTGATCTTGAGTCAACAGATTATTGTGGAAATTTGTCATGACTCACATTCATTATCTGTAAGCGCTTATCCAGTTCAGGGTCGTGGTGGGTCCAGAGCCTACCTGGAATCATTGGGCGAGGCGGGAATACACCCTGGAGGGGGCACCAGTCCTTCACAGGGCAACACAGACACACTCACACATTCACTCACACACTCACACCTACGGACACATTTGAGTGTGTTTTTGAACTGTGGGAGGAAACCGAAGCACCCGGAGGAAACCCACGCGGACACGGGGAGAACACACCAACTCCTGACAGACAGTCACCCGGAATGGGAATCAAACCCACAACCTCCAGGCCTCTGGAGCTGTGTGACTGCGACACTACCTGCTGCGCCACTGTGCTGCCCACAGTAATTGGAGGCACCATTACACATTACACTAAATCCCCCAAATATGTCACATACCCAGAGAAGATAACAGTGCCGTAAACTCTTATAGTTACATAAGAGGATGGCAAAAGAAAATCCTGTCACTTATAATGTTTTGGACCTTATGGTTAGATGTATTAATATTTATATGTTTATGGCTATAGTTATCCTTAGGGCTGGGTTTAGTTGTATTTAGGATTATGAATAAGGTTATATGTAAGCTTATGATTTATGCGTTAGGGTTATGAATGGTTTAGAGTTAGGTGTATGATTTAGGGTTAGAGTCAGGTATAAGGTTGATATTTCATGCTTGTTAAGCAAGGCAAAGTGCAAAACCTGGGAATTATCTTTTACTCGAATATCTATGAATTCACATTGAAACCAGGCTCGAATTTAAATGACCATAGAGTTCAATTTATCAAGCCTCTTAATGGACATGACTTTTTTTTCTTTGGAAAACTGGTGAGCTTCTGGTTTGGTGAGTAGCGGATAATATCAAGTGTACATCAGATATTGCCAAGAAAGCACTATAGGGTGAGCACCAGATACAGTCAAGTGAGCATTACACCATCAAATAAACACCATTCATTCATTGTCTGAAACCCTTATCTAGTTCAGGGTTGTGGTGGTTCTAGAGCCTACCTGGAATCACTGTGCGCAAGACAGGAACACACACTGGAGGGGGCGCCAGTCCTTTGCGGAGTGACACACACTCACACATTTACTCAAACACTCACACCTAGGGACACTTAGGTGTGATACTATATTATTTGACCACAAGATTCTGTTTGATGAGCACCAGAGACAATCAAGTATGCACCATGTATCTCACTTACACCACTGCAACATTCTGGCACAGGCTGTTTGTAATGTTTAATCTTATTTTTAATCTCTTCAGTATGATGGTTATAGGAGGAGAGGTGATGTGATTGAAGCAGGTAAAGTAACTCAGTGAAATTGAGATTTGACTGTGAGCATTTTTGATGAACAATGGCATGACAGTGACACAGAAGGTGAGGGTGGTGATGCTGTGGAAATATATTGCCACAGGAGTTTGTAGAAATTCATATAAAAATATGTGATGCTAAACAGAAAAGAGGGAGAGCTTTATTTTAATTCCTCCCTCCAAACATTTTTTATTTTATGACATTATATTATACAGGTGTATTTCATCCTAAACCATATTACATTGTAAATTACACTGAAATCAGTGCCAACTGAATTAATTTTTGTATCACTATAGAATAAGACTTCACCTATAGAGGTCCATAAATGCTTTACAATATGTTTATTAATGGTTACTAATCATGTTATAAATGCATTAAAAGTCATTAAAAATCATTTATAACAAATAGATAGAAAGTGAAACAGTGACATGCTGTTTGCCAAATAGTGAACCCACAACTTTCTACCCTGTTAAATTGAACGGATCTTTGTTTCTCCATCAGTCGACATTAAGCCTGTCAGCTTCAGCACATATTTGTTCATAAGTATAACCCTATAACAGGCAAATTTAATCAATTTACATCCAATAGAACGTCTTGATAAACATTGGCGCTAATGTGGTGCATCTGTGAAACGACTAATTCCACAAGTTTCTGCTTATTTTTTACCTCAACATTTTCAATAAGTTCTCTGACAATTTCACTATTAGATGAAAAAGAGGTCATGGTTTCCCTTTTTTTTCCTTTGTGTTACAAATGATTGTTGTTTACAACCTAATTATTAATCATGTAATAAACATGAAATAAATTTTGTTTTAGTTACCATTTTAAAATGGTACCTTATTTTTTCTTTAATTATTGTAACACTCAGACAATTACTCAGATAATTATTGAAGAGAGTATTCACAAAGTCAATCAAAAAACTGTGGTCAAAGGAACAGGCAAATAATTAAAACACAGGAAAAGCAAAACATGAACGACAGTTTAATAAAGACATTAGAGAGTGGCAATACCTCGCAAAGAGGCATTGCATCTTGATCTGTAGTTTGATCATGACCTGTGGTCCCACTTGTATGTTGTTTCCTATATGATTTGTATGTCCTGATCAACAGATTTTCTTCAGGGTTGTTGTGCACTGTGGGCTGTGGGAGGAAACCCGCACAGACACAGGGAGAGCACACCAACCTCCTCACAGACAGAAAAACCAGAAGTGTGCATTGATCCTGGAGTCCAAGGACCTTGAAGCTGTGGAGCAATGTCACAGTTGATTGTATTCATGACTCAAGCGAAATTAAAAAATATACATATATATGTTGTCTCTGAAATTGAAGTCATTTGCTGTTTATCAAACTGTCAAATATGTGTTTCGTGAGCAGGTTTGTTTAACTGACCACAGAAAGGTCAAACTTGAGAAACGTGAAGTCATAAACTATTTAAAGAATGTCCCTGAGTGAAATCTGCTTTCATCATCACACGCTGGCGGCTCTGTTTTCAGTCTCAGTTCTGGCTTCCTTTAGTTCACTGCTATCAGCCAATGACAAAGAGCAGAATTGCCTCCTACATCACTATTATGTTGTTATCTTTTTGTCAGTGAGACCGGGCGAACGCAGTACAAGGTCATGTAATCACGCAATTTGATCGTGCAAATGATAAATTATATGTAGGACTTGGCTGCGATTCGTGCTTTTTAGCTTCTGAAGGTCTACCAGTTTCTTTCAAAATATATTAAAAACGTTATCTCCTCTTGAAACTTAAGAAAGCCAGAGTCGCTGCCAAAGCAGAGCTAATATATATTTTTCCTCCGGAAACGTGTTTATTTTAGAAAATGTCACAGGTGAAAATGAGCCGCTCTCCACTACAGTGCATTTTCATTAGGCGCTCTAATATCATAATTATGGGTTATGTGTAGGGTTTATTTGGACAGCCATTAGCACTAATACAATAATAGTCCTCATAAGAGTGGAATGTGCAGGAAGTAATGAAGGATGGGCCGACAGCAGCTGTGGTTGGCTGGGGTCAGCGGTGCTGGAAGACTAAGCCCCAGTGCTGTGGGTGTGTATGGAACCATTCCTGCGCCGGTCCAGCACAGAGGCCACTCACCTCTCCAGTCTTTGTTTGGCCGGCCGGCCACAGTATAGGCCCGCCATTGTAAGCCCCCGGACCCTGGACGCTTTACCGCTGTTTTCTTTGGGAAGCAGGAAATTGGATGACTGGCTACCTGCTACAACAACATCCTGCACTTGAGAAGCCGCCTTTTCACCCATACCCACCTATTATTTCCCTCTCTGAGCGCTAGTTTTACGCCAGTGGTCAGCCTCCAGACTTCTGGTGCGCCAGGCCCCACGTGGCCTCGTCCCAATTCCACTCAGGGCCAGGATCAATTTTTGCGTGCGTGCAGATGCTTCCGTCAAAAACTAGATCCCAGGCCAAGTCTGGACTCGGAGCCAAAGCGTCAAACGTAAATTGCTCGTATAAGAAATAATTGAGAGCTCAGGTAGAGCAAGGGCCCTCAGGCAGGTAAACATTATGCACGCACACACACACACACACACACACACACACAGCTGGGCAATCATAAAACTATGTAGATGAATACAGTAATATGTTATGATAGGAAAGTATTTATAAGGCTTTATGACACCTGTATAAGTCCTTCATGACTTTGACCTACAAAAATATATGACACTGTGTGTGATATAACATGGACATGGCAATAATAATCATAATAAATAAATATATATACATATATATCCAGCTGACAGATTAAGCTTTAATAGAAGATGATGCTATTAGAATAAGTATAAATATGTTTGTCTCTAATAGTAATTCTATTTTTATATCTCTAAATTTATCATGTAGCTTTAGAAACCCTGCATATGCATGTATATATACACACTCAAAATGTTATATTTTACCCTGCAAAGAATCATCCCTGGAGAATATTAATATCAGGGCTGTACTGGCTGTCCACTGTTTGTCAGGAATGATGGAAGACTTACAAATCCAAGTCACTCTTCCAACCATAGTCTTGGCTGAACGATCCATGAGAATAGAAAATATATCATTTCAAATGTCATCTTCATCACAAGAATTATGATGCCACACGTCATAACGTCTCAGGAGAGCTTTAAATAATTTTACCTTTCTGCTGCTTCATGCTTCTCAAATAATATACATTTGTAGAGGCAAACTTAGACAGCCCCGTCATGCCAAGCAGACTCCAGCCTGTGCAAAATATGTCAGAACATAGACAGTCTAACTGAAAACCAAGAAGCTGTTTTTCAGCTCGTAATTCATCCTTTATGTTTTAAAAAACACCATGATACCGTTTCTATTTTATTACAAGGATTTATTCATCAGTTTGCAACATCTGTGTTTCATCAAATGAAATCAATATAAAAAAGAAGATATCAAATATTGAAAAAAAAAAAGTTATAATAGAAAAAAATATATTCTAAAATTGACTCCAAAGCACAACCTTGGGTAAAAACAAAGACATGTGACTGAGTCTCTGAAGGCGAGTCTTGAGCCGGCCTTTTCTTGTTGTTGTTGTTGAGCTACAACAGGTGGTTTTGATCATGTATTGAAGCCACCACTGTGGTGTGAAGTCAGTCCAGCAACCGACCTACATAACTGCATCATCACTGGAGGTCAACGCTATTCAATCAGGGCTTTTTTTTTAAAACGGTTTGTGAGAGGGTGATGTTAACACACGGAATTTATTTAAGAATGTGCCCAAACGAGTGGCCATGCTAGAACTGGCCATTAAAAATGTTTTTAAAATCAGCTGTTTGAATGTTTAGATATATTCATTACTCAGAAATGTATAATTAATCACTCATTTCTTATTTAGTGTTAGTTACTCCTCAGTAAGTGATTAAGTACATAGTATTTACATTTGAGTTCTCTGCTAACTGATATTTTACATTTCTCACTTTATAATGTGTTTCAAAAGTTTAATATGCCGTTGCATATGTTTCAGTGAAGGAAAGTGACTTTAGAACTATATTCCATACAACACAGTACAGTAAAATAATAAAAAAATAATGATATGTCTGTAGTTCATGGGGCCCACATTCCTCCTACTTTATATATGGTAAAAATAAATCAGTCAGATTTCTAACGTATAACCAGTATTATATTTACATTATACTTTCTGCTTTTATAAAAAAGATAAAGCATCCTTAAACAGCAAACCTTTGATTTAAAATAATGTTGTTTGGCTATGACAGGGAATTCAGAGCAGTGCATTTGGCATTTTTCAAATTCATTGACATTTCTATTTTATTAAATTATATTACATTCATTTTACAGTAATTCTTATGTAAATATAAATTTAAAAATATGAATATTCACCCTATTTTGTTTGTGTTTTTATTTTTGTGTGAGTAAAAACACTTGAGTTAATAATAGTTAAGCTATAAACCAATGACTGGCTCCGCTAGCAGTTTGCAGAGAATTCAGTTTGTAATGTATTTGTACATAATCAGCTTTGAGTAGTAACTAAGCTTAATGGAAATTAAATGAATACATATAAGTAATGAGTAATAAATACATTTTTAATATCTGATTTCTGAACCCTCTAGCACAGTGTTATTGAATATATTAAAATATGTTTGGAGAACCTGATTTTTGCTGCTTGTATTTTTGTTTTTGTAGCTTCTCTTCATGGCAGGTATCCCAGCAGGCCCGTGGTGTCTGTGTGATTATCTCTGTACAGGGAGGTGGAGGTCAGGGTCAGTTACTCAGAGCTGGGTGAGGCTGCAGAGTCCAGCTCATCTGCTTCCAGGTCATGGGGGGATGCAGGCTGACCACCTTTCACCCTCTTCCATTTCATGCGTCTGTTTTGAAACCACACCTTCACCTGTGGAAAACATTTACCATCAGAACCTCAGTGATAACGAAATACTAACTAAATTATAGGGGCTGTTACACTTTAAACTATATATATTTATTTAGATATTTTTCTTGAGACTTTTGAGTTTACTACAGTGTATTTGGGTAATTACAGTGAAAACATTTATTTGAATCCATTTTCATACCAATTTTTAATTTGCCAACTTTCAACATCAGGAAAAAATGATTATATTTTTCAAATAAGCACAACATATTTAACAGACAGTTACGCAGAACCCTCAGTAACGAAACCTAATGAGGTTGTGTAGTGGGTGTAACAATGCTGTTTAATCCCCTGTCTGGATAAACACAGCACACAACACAAATATGAGTCCCTGGGCAAGACTCCTAACGCTCTACCTTTGTGTCATTATTAGAATTGTAAGAGCTACTGCTAAATGATGTAAATATAAATGACATATACACAATACCTCCTGGTAAATTAATGCAATTAATGGCTGAAGTGACTGGAATTGAAATAAAACTCTAATCGTTGCACACCATACAGTATCATAGTTGAGAAGAGGACATTGAAGTGTGCATGGAATTGGTTATGTAAAATCCAGTGTAAGTTCAGCTCACAGTCTTATCTATTCTGATACAGCAGGGGAATTTGTGCTGGGCAGTCAGTGAACTTGTGATATAATTGTTCTGATGGCTAAACTCAGAGGAGCATGAATCTGTGACCCTTGTGCATCCCTCTGAGCATTCCCTATGGAAGTACAGGAGCGTAAACCATCTGTTCCCACACTATTTTTAAGTGTATGCCTTTTTCTCGATCTGTCTGCCACTCATTTGAGAGCAAGGCGCGGCATTCGGCCAAAAAACGACGGATGCGTCGGAAAAAGTGGAGAAGTAGTTGCAGTGGGATTTAGGAGGAAACCAAAGCAGTTTTGCGATTTAGAATGATGTGTATGTGTGCCTGAACGTGTGTGTGTGTATGTGTCTCTCTGTGTGTGCGTGTGTGTTTATGTGTGTTGTGGGGGGCCTGGGAAAGCCATCTAGGAGAGACAAAGTGTATTCCATTAATAAAAGGGCAATAGCATTGTACTGCAGGTGTACTGTAGGCTACATTACACATACATAAGCCTATGACAACTGACCTGTACCAACAGAAACATAAAGGCGTACTCCAACTGTGACAGCTGATGTAAATGCTGCCTTGGTCAATTTGACTGGCATAAGCCACTTTAGATATACAGCACTGTGCAAAAGTTTTAGACACATGCCAAAAAAAAAATGTTGGAAAGTAAAGATGATTTAATTGTTTATTACTTTAAAGGAAAAGACAACAACATGCAGTAAACATTAATAAACTAAAGAAAGTCAATATTATATGTGACAATAATTTGCCTTTATTGTCCCTAAAATATTAGTCCTAGGTACAGTTTGCACAGTTTTATAAAGAAATTAGACTGTGGTTTTACTGAGTGTCTTTGAGAATCTACCAGAGTTCTTTTAATAAGTTGAATTGTCACACTCCTTTTTTCATTTTTTTTTTCATGAACGTAACATCTTTTTTTAATAAGTTGCTTTCTTTACAGACATACAATTATTTTTCTCTTTTGTAACATTATTATTATTATTATTGATAAAGTAAATCTTTGTTTGTTTTTGTACTGACTCAATAATACAGAATTCATAAAATAAATATCTATAACAGAATTTGTACTAAAAAAAATAGAGTTTTTCACAGTACTGTATGTTCAGGTTTATGCATGGCTTATGTTGGTGTCATGTAGACTCTTGCATGAGCACATACAGTTCAGCAGCATTCCTATTTTAGTTCAGATTTTCCTGATTTAACTTGATCTTCAATTAAAAACAAGTGTGGATCACTAAAAAATGAACTAGATTTGTAGTCAGTGTCATGTGCTCCAGTGTTATCCTGCACTTAATGCACAATGATTGATGTAGGATTGTGGTATTTGGCTGTTATTGCCATTTTGACACAAGATAAATAGGTAAAAGGGAGAGTTTATAGGCTTCTTTACACCTACATAAGCTTTTCATGTCTACTGACTTAGATTTACATAAATATTTATACATGCTTGTATTCCACTTTGCACAATTTGTCAAAAACACTAGCTATAAAGTTGTTATAACATTGTTATGTCATCTAATTTTACAAAATGTCACAACACTGTCCAAAGCAAACAAAAATCTCCAGTCTATTTCAGCCTAACATCAAACAGAAGCCTATTGGAATAAGCTGTTATATAGTTTATGTTTACACTCGTGGTCATTACAAGCTTAAACACTGTGGCATTGAACACTGCCCAAACCAATGGAAAGAAGCAAATCAAATATATCAAATCCCAATATATAATTCTGCTGACTTCCTCAGCTAGCCTGGGTACACCCACATTTGAGACTACTACGATGTGTGATGTAGAATCTCTAAAATCCATGTTTGCAGACTTGTTGGTGCTGGAGTGTTGTACCTGTCTCTCAGTGAGGTCCAGGTTGACGGCTATCTCATAGCGACGCAGACGGGTCAAGTAGTTGTGATGCGTAAACTCCGCCTCCAGCTCCCTCAGCTGCTCCTTAGTGAAGGCTGTCCGCTCCTTTCTAGCCTTACAGTTGGAATCTGCCTTAAAACCAGACTCCTGGATATCTGAAAAACACAGGTAAATGGAAAAATTTAGAGAGTCTATACTTAAGTGATAACAATATATTAATTACATAGTAATACTGATTAATACATGTAATTGTGGTATAATAAGCATTTAGAGAATTAATAATTGACTTTCATGCTGGCAGTGATCAGCCTTAAAGTCCTGTATGTAATATAAGCCATAAGATAAAGGGGTTTAAATCCACTCACTGGAGTTTCAGTGATAGACAAAGCCTTTAGTTTCTTTGCTAAACCCTTAGCAATAATAAGTTTAACAAATATTGATATATTAAAAATTCCTTTTACACTTGTGTTAACTTAATGATGCCTCAGTTCCTCAAACCCGATATTGCATAACAACTAAGGTTTCTTCAGGAGAGGTGTGGAAATGTTAAAAAATAAAAAAGGGACCATCATCAAAATCCCCAATTATTTTATTAATGTTATTATTGTTTAATTTAATATGATTGTTTCCAACTCTTTCAAATGCAACACTATGTGACTGGTTTGTCGCATGTTCTATAAAAAATGTTCCATCCCTCTTTATGACAGGGTTACTGGCCACTGTGACCCCCACAGGCCACACACTTTCCTGAGCGTCAGGAAGATCAGAGGGTTTCAGGACGGAGTTATAGTGTTGGGGAGTAAAGGGGAGGGGGGCGTCCCAAACAGACCACAGAGGAGTTGCGTTAGGAAGGAATGCACCGGAACCCTGTTAAATCTGCTATCAAAAGAACAAAGACTTGGATGGACAGCACTTAAGAGGCAGTGTGTGTGAGAGTTTGTGTGTGGAGGGGTTTTCATGCCCTACTTGTCCTTTGCCACTGTAACTCAGTGCAACTCAGTCCCGTTGCATTGGAGCCCAAACCGAAAAGAAGCCGGCGGCTCTGTCTTTTGTCAAGCTGTCTGTAAAATACTTAATACTGTGTGTAAGGACATGGCAGCTTGAGCTTTTTCCATTACAAACGAGGAGGCCGGCCTAGATTGTTTTCACCCGTCCAAAACCTTATGAACTCAATTAACTTCTGAATCATATATCAGCTCCAGTAGCAGCACCAAGAAGTGACGCAATGCTTACGAAATGTCCATAATTTGTCAAAGTGTAAATTCGTCTTTGGCATTTGCCAGATCCACAGGGCCAGACTGAAAGGGTCTGCAGTCATGTGGCCAGATGTGAGTGGGGAAAGGTTTTGGTTTTGTGAGCTGTAGATGAAAATGTAACACTTCCTATGAATCTTGCATTTGACTTTGGCATTTTACATATTCCGAGAAAAAGGTATGAGGTTGCACCCATCATGTCTCAACTATAATTTGACGAATATTCTTTTCACTCAAATTACTATTTTATTTGAAGTTACAGTGTATTGCAAACAGAAACTGAAATCTACAATTTCATATATATATATATATGTTATATCGACACTCTCTTTATGACATCATTTGAACTCAATGTCCTTCACAGTGTGTGAAAATGTGATGATGATACCAATAGATACCACCGACCAATAGAAATGCTCTAAAATTTACTTGGAAAAATAAAATTTACATTGACTTCCATTAACAGTTTTTTTTTAAGTTTTGTAGATACATGTTTTTCTTTGCACCCCACAGATGTATGGCTTTATAATTAAATTCAGAACAGTTTTTAAGAGTGTGTCACTTCATAAAACCGGGTTCCATTATTCACATGATAATACCAGAAGGATACTGTGTGATAACACTCTTGGTCAAAAACCTTGAATCTCGAAAGGGGAAGAAACCATGGTTTGTTCCAAATCATTTTGGAATTTTTGTTTGTCCATTCCTCATTATCACTAAATTATTACACAATGAAAAGGATTCCTTCCATTATTCAAAAATGAGAAAAATTAGAGATACAAGGTTTTATTCTGTCAGTAATTATTTACAATGTCCTGTTATAATGTGCTATGAAGTCTAACAATAAACTAATATACCCTATATATTAATATGAACACAATAACAACTTATAAAAGCTTTATAAAGCATTATGTATGCATACATTAATGAAGCAGGATGGACACAGGATTCATAGACTAACTTGGAATGCTTTCTAGCACATGGCAACATGTGGCCGAGTGCCTTTTTATCATCATTATAATCCCATTCAGTTAAAGCCAGTGCTGTGAATGGTTCAGAGCAGCAGGTTGTGGAGAAACACCTGGCTCAGTGTGGCGTATCCAGCAAACACTCGCCAATAAACGTCCCAGAAAAAGCCTATAAAGTTTAAGGAGGCAGCTCTGACCTCAGCAGGGAGCCTGCAGGACAAACAGCATTTGGTGTGCGATTCAGGGGCGCCAAATCTGTTGGTCCAAATGATGTCAATATAAGTCTGTTGTTAAGGACTCGTTGATTGTCATTTGAGAGAAACTCAAACTCAAAAGCACAGCTCTTTCGACTTGTTTTGTTGAATGTCTGCAAAAGCAGCCGTTGCAGGTTTGTCTGACATGTCAAATAAATCAGTGTTCCACTTAGACTAAAAGCAGATTAATAATAAAAAGGTACTATTAGAACGGCTTCAAAGACACAAGTGACATAAGTTAATGCGTATGTATTAGTTCTTTTTTAAGAAAAAAACTTCTTAACCTTCGATTGCAGTCAATGTTAAGTAATTTTGCAGCATTTCTATTGGCCCATTCATGATGAACTTTCACACAGTTTGAAGGACAGCTGCCGTGTTCAAGTGATGTAGTAAACCAATATCTACAAAAGTGGAGATACGTGTTTTTAATTGGAGAGTGACAGAGTTTAGACAAAATATTCAGATTCACTGGACTGAATATAAAATCAAGTTGATATATTTTAGTGTTTAAACACTGCAGTCCCATCAGCATTGTGAAGAAATCTTTACGTTTCTTCATCTTAATAACAAGACACCCCAAAAGCCTTGTTTACATGTCAACCGTTCAGAAATACAACTGGAAAATATGGAAATATATGTGAAATTCCATATTTATTCATTCCAAATCTTTCCTGCTTTTTTCCGTTCAAACCCTAAAATCACCTGCACTCTAATCTGCCATTAGACTATAGACGTTTGCCAGGTTGGATGAGGATGAGCTCATAGCTTTTGACAGGGAATTAGCTTTTGGCAGCACATATCATCTCTGTTAACAATTATGGACAATCAGCAAGTGTCTTGTTGTCACATGAGGTGAAAGCCCAGTGAAATCATAATAAACAGAGCTGGGAGTTATTATCTTGTCAGCAACTACCACTTTACACAGTCTCACGATATTTTCATTTTATTGATATTTCATCAAATATCCACTGTGTTGATATACATTATGTATTCAGCATATTTCACTTCTCACAGAGAATAAATTTGGGATTATTTTTCCCTCCAGTTGTTTCTTGAGAGTGTGTTCGCTGAGGATTCTGTTACCTCTTAACGACAGGAAAATGTCAGTGGGGAAGAATGCAGGAGTGGAATCGGAGGGAAGTTATATCATGGACGTGGTCTGGCATGTTTCTACTGCAAGTGAAGGAGGGTTAGGTTAAGGTAACTGAGAGAGAAAGCATATATTTTTTCTCCACATTAAGTCATAAGGCCTGGGGGTATAGCGGTGAGAAGAGAGGGCCTCAAGTCTAATCATTTCTTCAAGCCAATCACAATTGTCTGAGAGAGAGAGAGAGAGAGAGAGAGAGAGAGAGAGAGAGAGAGAGAGAGAGAGACCAAGTGAATATTATCTTGACTTTTTGGGCCATGAATTACAAAACCGCTCAAATGCTTTTGGGGAAATATATTTATCTTTGCGAGAAGTTTCCTTTATTCCAGCGAAGCTGGCCTGTCTCACTTTCCACCCAAAGCCGAAAGCTGAAATTAATGCCTGCTCCAGATGTGCCACAAACATTGAGCTTCTCTTTCCCTCTGCTCACAATAGCATGACATTTTTTACTCAAGAAAGCCATCATTTCCAAAGCTATTACATAGATCTAATCATTTCTGGAGGTTGTTAAATGTATAGTCATGTATAAGCTCACTGAAATGTAGACTCCTATAGAACTAAACACTGCATGGATATTGGTCTGTGGGTTTTGATTCAGTTTCCATATGATGGTAGATTAGTGCCAGACCTCTCGACTGAAAACGTTTCACCAGGAAGGGTTTTCTATGGACTGGTTTTATGTGAATGCAAATGGAGTGATTTAGAGTTGTATTTAAGTAATTTTAGAGTGTCCTCACTGGAGGATTAGTGTCAGTGGCATGACATCAGTCTTTGTCAAAGGTGAACTGACTCACTGTCTGAGTTCTATAACCTTATACTCATCTGATCCATCTGCTGTTGTCTATTGAATGCCGGCAGTCTATTTAGTCATAGCTGAGCGCTATTATTTTTAGCTTAGCACAGTAACTGGTACAAAAGTTCACTGGCAGGCAGTATGCGAGAAATCAAGCCGAGGTTCTCAAATGACAAAAGCACAATATGGATGATATGAAAACAATTGAAAGCCCAGGGTAACCGAACATCATCTAAGTGCCTAAGGGCTTTTAACAATGGAAGGAAACAACTGCAGAATAATAATATTTGCAAGATTAATGTGTTATGGATCATCCACAATGTGCACACCTGCCTTTGCCATGCAAATACACTTCACTTCCCAGAATTTCAGAGTACAATGCTTTATTTGTGGTTGTTTGATTACAGTGCTTCATTTTTGTTTACATCTGGTAGCTGCAACCTTTGGCCATTGTTAAATCTGACTGTAATTTGTTGTTTGTAATTGAAAATAGCTCATTTCTAATGTAGAATGCCCCAAAGCTGCTACAGAGAGTTAGGAATATATATATATAAATATATATATATATATATATATATATATATATATATATATATATATATATATAGAGAGAGAGAGAGAGAGAGAGAGATAAGTAGGTAGGTCCTGGAGGACATTACCATGATTAATTGTAAAAAAGTAGTCATATTATACTTGTGTCCTTGGTGCTCTTGTTACATTGTAATTACACATGAATTAATTAGTCATTATTATAAATAGCCTATTAACTAATATAATTAAAGCAGTATATACAGTGCTGATATTAGAGTGAAGAACTAGAGTAACTAAAAAATGTTTTCTTATTCATACATTTCTATTCAAGTTTTCATTTTGTGTTGACAGCACTGGCCCATTGAATCACTGACACACCTGAAATGATACACATTACTCCCCCACACCACCTGACAACTCCCCACACCCCAACACAGGACTCACCTGTGAGTTCTCTTTTCCTCTTGCAGCTCTTTTTTTCCGTCTCGCCTGCGGCCATGCGCTGAGGGGAGTATTCTCCGTCCATCGCGGCCGTCACTGTCCCAGGCAGTCTGTCCACTCCTGCACTGTCCATATCTGGTCCTCCTCCTACTGCCGCCTGGCACGGCTCCTGGCTCCTGGGCCTGGGCTCACAGGGGCTGAACTGCCACTCTGTCCTCTGGTAGGTATTAGAGTGGGGATCCGGATACAGGCGGTCCTCACGCGGGTATGTGTGTGGTGCTGGCACCAGGCACGAACCTGAAAAGTCTGTGTAGGACAAGAAGTCAGGCTTCTGGTGCAGGGAGAAAGGGGCCTGCTGATAGGGCCCAGGTCCAGACGTTCCAACCGGGTGAGGGCCCCTCACACAACCCCACAGAGAGCTGCTGGGGTGGGAACTGCGCATGCAGCTGCTGGCCGGCTGATCCATTCTGAACGAAATGAAGGCTGAAAGAGAGGCGCCTGCACTCACCCACACTCACACTTGAAGCGAACGTCCCTCAGAGATGCAGCTGGCGCTGGTCAGCGTTGGAAAGGTCCCTCTAGCATGTGGTTTTCCACACACACATCATCATTGTCCAGGCTAACTCGCAACACTGTATTCCTAAGCTTCAGAATCTAGCTGTTTGTCTTAGGACGAAGACGTGTGAAGTCACACACCTTCCAGGAATGGTGTCTCACACACTCTCTCTGAAAATGTGTGTGTGTGTGTGTATGTGTGTATGCGTGTGTGTGCGTGTGTGTATGATGTAGTAGTGCTCCACGCTCTCACACCCTCTCATTCAACATTTAAGGTTTAGCCCACTCTATCCACTCCCAGCTCCACAGGCTGCTTTCACAGTTTCTGCAGCAGTTCCTGTCAAGTGATCCCTCCTCCCTTTTAAACTCTTAGGTGGGAAAGAGTGGCAAGTTTATGGAGTGTAACATGAGCCTGTGGAGGAGGAGTCCAGCAGGCCACATGTTGGTACCCTCCAACCCAGCCCCTGCCTCATCTACTATTAATCATGGGGGGAATTTTATATGCACATCTAATGGGATTTCCAGGCGTGGGTTTTTAAAGGAACATTGTCGGTTAAATATAAAAAGAACACCCACATGGGGAAGAGGGCCAGTTCTTTCCTTTAGGTTCTGTCTCCCAGAACCCCACTTTCATTCTTTCATCATTTCATGTTCTTGTGAATTAAACTCACCATATACCACAGACCCAGGTTTAGCCCACAGTGGGTAGAGTGCAATAACCCAGAGTAGAGGAACCCATGGTAAATTATGTGATGTTTCATTATTATTATTTTTATTAGAGATTGAGAACAAAGTACTGAATATTCACTATAACTCTTTGCATTTGCATTAGACTGTACTCACCAAACTCTTCCAGATCAACCCAGCAATCTTCTTGCTTATTATCCTATTATTCTTCATTAGTTACATTGTAATAATATAGTACATAGTACATAGTACTTACAAATATTATAAACATAATATAAAGAAGCCGGTTTGCCTCTGAACAAATTTGAGCACTGCTTATATTTCTATATAAGATTAAATGCAGAAGTATCAAATATAAAGGTATAGCCCACATTTCACTTCTTGAGGCATCAGTTCATGTTAAGGGTAAGATTTCACACTCATCCAAATTCCTGAGATATTGGCTTCTTTGTGGAACAACTTTCTAGAGTTTTTATAACTCATGGTTATCTCAGTTGCTGTACAAGTGAAAACGATGGTTCTACAAGGGGTCTTTATTAAAGGTAATGATTCTATATAGAACCCTGAATGCATGAAAAACATTTTGCATGATGAAAGGGTTCTTTGCATCATGAATGTGCTCTTCAGATTGATGGAGAATGTGCTATGGATGGTTCTATATATCACCTTTTAGATAAGGGTTCTATATGGCTTCATATTGTAACAAACTTGACATCGTAATAATACAAGATCACTTTTCGGTGCCATATGAACCCTTATATATATGTATATAGAACCATCTATAGCAGATTCTCCATCAGTCTGAAGAACCCCTTCATGATGCAAAGAGCAATCATGCAAAAGGTTCCTCAGGTGCTCAGGGTTTTATATAATGAACTCCTGTAGAACCATCATTTTTAAAATGTTGGGTTTTTAACTGCAGTGCATTGTGAAAATAAAATGGCGGCCTTTTGACTATGGTGTATTTTCCCACAAATTTTGCAGCTTAGTATTTTAACTAAATTATATTAAAAATAGATTTTTTTAAATATTTATTTATTTTTTATGGAAATTTCCCCTTTTATTGTCAAGGATTTAATTAGAATTTTTATTAATCTGATTTTTTAAAATCCAAAAACAACATGCATTTCACTACTGAATTTCACTACTGTCCAAAGACTTTTTTCCCCTTCATTTTATTTTCCATATTTTTTAAACATTTGTACTTTATATATTTACATATCACTGTAAATATTTCACAATATTTTTTATGAACTTGCATTAAAATGTAAGAATAATGTTGCCTTCTACAGTACAGTTACATTATTACTTTTCCATTTAGACGCTGGTGTTTTGTGGATATCAGTATTAGCCGCTGATAATATCATACATACACAATGCTTCTGGATGTGGTCAGACTGTTGTTTCTGCAATTACTCGGGACAGCTCACTCGAGTTCTTTGACTACTGCTCTCTTACTGCATGGAACAGTCCAAGTTATTGAGTGTTTATGCTGGCTGCTTGCAGATGTGCTGTTGTGGGTCTGCTCTGTCATTTGAACACATTTGAGGTTGGAATCCAGCTCAGGTCCTTGGGGCTGTGCTGAGAGTGATGTAAAGCATATGTTTGTATTAGTATTTGTAAATAACTGTGGTTGCTGGTCCTGCTTGGTCCTCACATTGTTTCCTGGCCTCTCCTCTCCTCTCCTTTGGCAGGCCAAGCATGAAGGGGCTGAGGTCAGCCTGAAATCCTTTCCCTTTAACCAGCGAATAGCTGAGCCATGAAGCATCCCCCTCTTTACTGGCAATCTGGACCCTGCCACGACCACAGGGGGCTGGGGTTACACAGCATTTGTGGTTAGAGCAGGCCATCTGTGTGAGAGCTGTATATTTGTGTGTGTGTGTGTTTGGGGGCGGGAGTGGGGGGGGGGGGGTGGTGGGGGGTTGGGGGGGGGGGGCTCTTTAAATAATTATAATTTAATCATTGGCAACACTGATGCAATATTTAAATGAGCCCTTTAACACTTAGAACTACAGGTAACATTCAGCTACTCCATAGGCTTCTTTATGTTCTTCTCTTGTAGCTAAATGTTGGAATTAGTTTAATGGTAATTACTAACCTATTTTACAATACTGACCAATTAATTACTATGTAACTACGTAGGTCTCATGATTGGGAACTGAATAATAAGTCTACTGTTTAAGAGGTTAACAAATAAATTATTTATGACCTCAGATGTTCCAAATAAGATGCTGTGGTTGTTTGGATTAGTTATGGTCTCATCCACACACATCTGGAGATGCTTTAAGATGTAAATTAACACTTTGTTTTTCAGAAATATCATTGTCTACGTGAACAGCATCATAGAAAATGGTTCTCTCCATATGAGAAAGCCAAAATGATAACACGTGCATTCGAGCCAACACATATGCCAGTGTTAATATATTTGACATTTTTATAGAAGAATATTTTGTGGGTGTGGGTTTTTTTTTTAGTTTGGTTTATAGAAGTTTAGTTTAGTTTAGTATAGAATTCAATGCTGAATCAGATTTTCTAACAGGTTGATGGCAGTGAGTTGGAAACACAATAGGATTCAATAACTATAAGGTATTGAGACTTTCATAAACAATATTTCAGATAAGGTCATAGTCTGAGTTTTGCCCGAAAAAAAATGAAAAGTGAGAAATCCACCCTTGCTCTCCTGGGGTTGTTTACATTGCTGTGGTTGTCTCCGCAACACTAGCACAGTTGTGACCAGTGGGTACATGTTCTTCTTATATTTCCTTTTGAATTGTGATTTAAGATTTTTGCTTTTTTTCAATTAATATTATTAATTTATCAAGGAGATATTTTTATGTTTCCCTCTGTGTTCACACT
>NC_089802.1:18223186-18233186 GCF_029633855.1 Hoplias malabaricus
CTCGGTCCATCCTTGAAAAGCGCTGTGTTGAAAATGTCTGTGGCAAGACCTTGCGTGTACGATGTTGGTGTAGTATCAATGAACGGCAGATGTCCTTGTGGTGGGCTTTTGTTAGACTGATTTCCACATCCTCTGTGTTCACTGGGCGTCTGTTTTATTAATTTTTGTAAAAGATCAGTTGCTTAGTAAATGATCTCAAAAGTTATATTGTTCTCACCAATGCAGTGCGGCACGAGGTTGACCCCAAATATGTCCGCCGATAGAAGAAGAAAAGCAGACACTTTAGCGTCCAAGTGGATAAACTAGCCGTTGCCATTGCAGTGCGAAAGCCGCACGAAGCCGGTAGCGTGGCCGAGCGGTCTAAGGCGCTGGATTAAGGCTCCAGTCTCTTCGGAGGCGTGGGTTCAAATCCCACCGCTGCCAAAGAAGGTTTTGAAGAAACCACCATCCAAGATGTTGAGCAGCTTATACTCAACTTGCCGCCCTCTGTTGCTCTTTTCAACAGCAGCAACTTGGAAGAGTCGGCTTGACGTTTCTTCAATTCCTTCAAGTTCTCCAATATTCAAAGGGCGTAGGATGGCCCAAGCTGGCCGAACCAACGGAGAACACATCAAAAGAATGCCCAACACGGCACGGCGGGCCGGTATAAAGCAAACCATAAAGCCGCGTCGGCCAGTCCGACGTCTTAGGAATCTAGCGCTTCTTTGTCTGCATCTGCCAATAGATGACTTGACTGAGATTCTCTAGCTCGCGTGTTACGCCCCCTTCGGTTTTGGCTAGGAATAAGAGGGGCGGGGCTTCTCGGAGGTAGTGTGGCCGAGTGGTCTAAGGCGCTGGATTTAGGCTCCAGTCTCTGTGGAGGCGTGGGTTCGAATCCCACCACTGCCAGCGAAGCTTTTGTGAAGATGTTGGCTTGGTCCATCCTTGGAAAAGCGCTGTGTTGAAAATGTCTGTGGCAAGACCTTGCGTGTACGATGTTGGTGTAGTATCAATGAACGGCAGATGTCCTTGTGGTGGGCTTTTGTTAGACTGATTTCCACATCCTCTGTGTTCACTGGGCGTCTGCTTTTATTAATTTTTGTAAAAGATCAGTTGCTTAGTAAATGATCTCAAAAGTTATATGTTCTCACCAATGCAGTGCGCACGAGGTTGACCCCAAATATGTCCGCCGATAGAAGAAGAAAAGCAGACACTTTAGCGTCCAAGTGGATAAACTATGCCGATTGCCATTGCAGTGCGAAAGCCGCACGAAGCCGGTAGCGTGGCCGAGCGGTCTAAGGCGCTGGATTAAGGCTCCAGTCTCTTCGGAGGCGTGGGTTCAAATCCCACCGCTGCCAAAGAAGGTTTTGAAGAAACCACCATCCAAGCTGTTGAGCAGCTTATACTCAACTTGACGCCCTCTGTTGCTCTTTTCAACAGCAGCAACTTGGAAGAGTCGGCTTGACGTTTCTTCAATTCCTTCAAGTTCTCCAATATTCAAAGGGCGTAGGATGGCCCAAGCTGACCGAACCAACGGAGAACACATCAAAAGAATGCCCAACACGCAGGCGGCCGTATAAAGCAAACCATAAAGCCGCGTCGGCCAGTCCGACGTCTTAGGAATCTAGCGCTTCTTTGTCTGCATCTGCCAATAGATGACTTGACTGAGATTCTCTAGCTCGCGTGTTACGCCCCCTTCGGTTTTGGCTAGGAATAAGAGGGGCGGGGCTTCTCGGAGGTAGTGTGGCCGAGTGGTCTAAGGCGCTGGATTTAGGCTCCAGTCTCTGTGGAGGCGTGGGTTCGAATCCCACCACTG
Source organism: Hoplias malabaricus (assembly GCF_029633855.1). Classification (NCBI taxonomy): domain Eukaryota; kingdom Metazoa; phylum Chordata; class Actinopteri; order Characiformes; family Erythrinidae; genus Hoplias; species Hoplias malabaricus. Next base: position 18,224,982 of record NC_089802.1, read on the forward strand.
CCAGCGAAGCTTTTGTGAAGATGTTGGCTCGGTCCATCCTTGGAAAAGCGCTGTGTTGAAAATGTCTGTGGCAAGACCTTGCGTGTACGATGTTGGTGTATTATCAATGAACGGCAGATGTCCTTGTGGTGGGCTTTTGTTAGACTGATTTCCACATCCTCTGTGTTCACTGGGCGTCTGTTTTATTAATTTTTGTAAAAGATCAGTTGCTTAGTAAATGATCTCAAAAGTTATATTGTTCTCACCAATGCAGTGCGGCACGAGGTTGACCCCAAATATGTCCGCCGATAGAAGAAGAAAAGCAGACACTTTAGCGTCCAAGTGGATAAACTATGCCGTTGCCATTGCAGTGCGAAAGCCGCACGAAGCCGGTAGCGTGGCCGAGCGGTCTAAGGCGCTGGATTAAGGCTCCAGTCTCTTCGGAGGCGTGGGTTCAAATCCCACCGCTGCCAAAGAAGGTTTTGAAGAAACCACCATCCAAGCTGTTGAGCAGCTTATACTCAACTTGCCGCCCTCTGTTGCTCTTTTCAACAGCAGCAACTTGGAAGAGTCGGCTTGACGTTTCTTCAATTCCTTCAAGTTCTCCAATATTCAAAGGGCGTAGGATGGCCCAAGCTGGCCGAACCAACGGAGAACACATCAAAAGAATGCCCAACACGCAGGCGGCCGTATAAAGCAAACCATAAAGCCGCGTCGGCCAGTCCGACGTCTTAGGAATCTAGCGCTTCTTTGTCTGCATCTGCCAATAGATGACTTGACTGAGATTCTCTAGCTCGCGTGTTACGCCCCCTTCGGTTTTGGCTAGGAATAAGAGGGGCGGGGCTTCTCGGAGGTAGTGTGGCCGAGTGGTCTAAGGCGCTGGATTTAGGCTCCAGTCTCTGTGGAGGCGTGGGTTCGAATCCCACCACTGCCAGCGAAGCTTTTGTGAAGATGTTGGCTCGGTCCATCCTTGGAAAAGCGCTGTGTTGAAAATGTCTGTGGCAAGACCTTGCGTGTACGATGTTGGTGTAGTATCAATGAACGGCAGATGTCCTTGTGGTGGGCTTTGGTTAGACTGATTTCCACATCCTCTGTGTTCACTGGGCGTCTGTTTTATTAATTTTTCTAAAAGATCAGTTGCTTAGTAAATGATCTCAAAAGTTATATTGTTCTCACCAATGCAGTGCGGCACGAGGTTGACCCCAAATATGTCCGCCGATAGAAGAAGCAAAGCAGACACTTTAGCGTCCAAGTGGATAAACTATGCCGTTGCCATTGCAGTGCGAAAGCCGCACGAAGCCGCTAGCGTGGCCGAGCGGTCTAAGGCGCTGGATTAAGGCTCCAGTCTCTTCGGAGGCGTGGGTTCAAATCCCACCGCTGCCAAAGAAGGTTTTGAAGAAACCACCATCCAAGCTGTTGAGCAGCTTATACTCAACTTGCCGCCCTCTGTTGCTCTTTTCAACAGCAGCAACTTGGAAGAGTCGGCTTGACGTTTCTTCAATTCCTTCAAGTTCTCCAATATTCAAAGGGCGTAGGATGGCCCAAGCTGGCCGAACCAACGGAGAACACATCAAAAGAATGCCCAACACGCAGGCGGCCGTATAAAGCAAACCATAAAGCCGCGTCGGCCAGTCCGACGTCTTAGGAATCTAGCGCTTCTTTGTCTGCATCTGCCAATAGATGACTTGACTGAGATTCTCTAGCTCGCGTGTTACGCCCCCTTCGGTTTTGGCTAGGAATAAGAGGGGCGGGGCTTCTCGGAGGTAGTGTGGCCGAGTGGTCTAAGGCGCTGGATTTAGGCTCCAGTCTCTGTGGAGGCGTGGGTTCGAATCCCACCACTGCCAGCGAAGCTTTTGTGAAGATGTTGGCTCGGTCCATCCTTGGAAAAGCGCTGTGTTGAAAATGTCTGTGGCAAGACCTTGCGTGTACGATGTTGGTGTAGTATCAATGAACGGCAGATGTCCTTGTGGTGGGCTTTTGTTAGACTGATTTCCACATCCTCTGTGTTCACTGGGCGTCTGTTTTATTAATTTTTCTAAAAGATCAGTTGCTTAGTAAATGATCTCAAAAGTTATATTGTTCTCACCAATGCAGTGCGGCACGAGGTTGACCCCAAATATGTCCGCCGATAGAAGAAGAAAAGCAGACACTTTAGCGTCCAAGTGGATAAAATAAGCCATTGCCATTGCAGTGCGAAAGCCAGACGAAGCCGGTAGCGTGGCCGAGCGGTCTAAGGCGCTGGATTAAGGCTCCAGTCTCTTCGGAGGCGTGGGTTCAAATCCCGCCGCTGCCAAAGAAGGTTTTGAAGAAACCACCATCCAAGCTGTTGAGCAGCTTATACTCAACTTGCCGCCCTCTGTTGCTCTTTTCAACAGCAGCAACTTGGAAGAGTCGGCTTGACGTTTCTTCAATTCCTTCAAGTTCTCCAATATTCAAAGGGCGTAGGATGGCCCAAGCTGGCCGAACCAACGGAGAACACATCAAAAGAATGCCCAACACGCAGGCGGCCGTATAAAGCAAACCATAAAGCCGCGTCGGCCAGTCCGACGTCTTAGGAATCTAGCGCTTCTTTGTCTGCATCTGCCAATAGATGACTTGACTGAGATTCTCTAGCTCGCGTGTTACGCCCCCTTCGGTTTTGGCTAGGAATAAGAGGGGCGGGGCTTCTCGGAGGTAGTGTGGCCGAGTGGTCTAAGGCGCTGGATTTAGGCTCCAGTCTCTGTGGAGGCGTGGGTTCGAATCCCACCACTGCCAGCGAAGCTTTTGTGAAGATGTTGGCTCGGTCCATCCTTGGAAAAGCGCTGTGTTGAAAATGTCTGTGGCAAGACCTTGCGTGTACGATGTTGGTGTAGTATCAATGAACGGCAGATGTCCTTGTGGTGGGCTTTTGTTAGACTGATTTCCACATCCTCTGTGTTCACTGGGCGTCTGTTTTATTAATTTTTCTAAAAGATCAGTTGCTTAGTAAATGATCTCAAAAGTTATATTGTTCTCACCAATGCAGTGCGGCACGAGGTTGACCCCAAATATGTCTGCCGATAGAAGAAGAAAAGCAGACACTTTAGCGTCCAAGTGGATAAACTATGCCGTTGCCATTGCAGTGCGAAAGCCGCACGAAGCCGGTAGCGTGGCCGAGCGGTCTAAGGCGCTGGATTAAGGCTCCAGTTTCTTCGGAGGCGTGGGTTCAAATCCCACCGCTGCCAAAGAAGGTTTTGAAGAAACCACCATCCAAGCTGTTGAGCAGCTTATACTCAACTTGCCGCCCTCTGTTGCTCTTTTCAACAGCAGCAACTTGGAAGAGTCGGCTTGACGTTTCTTCAATTCCTTCAAGTTCTCCAATATTCAAAGGGCGTAGGATGGCCCAAGCTGGCCGAACCAACGGAGAACACATCAAAAGAATGCCCAACACGCAGGCGGCCGTATAAAGCAAACCATAAAGCCGCGTCGGCCAGTCCGACGTCTTAGGAATCTAGCGCTTCTTTGTCTGCATCTGCCAATAGATGACTTGACTGAGATTCTCTAGCTCGCGTGTTACGCCCCCTTCGGTTTTGGCTAGGAATAAGAGGGGCTGGGCTTCTCGGAGGTAGTGTGGCCGAGTGGTCTAAGGCGCTGGATTTAGGCTCCAGTCTCTGTGGAGGCGTGGGTTCGAATCCCACCACTGCCAGCGAAGCTTTTGTGAAGATTTTGGCTCGGTCCATCCTTGGAAAAGCGCTGTGTTGAAAATGTCTGTGGCAAGACCTTGCGTGTACGATGTTGGTGTAGTATCAATGAACGGCAGATGTCCTTGTGGTGGGCTTTTGTTAGACTGATTTCCACATCCTCTGTGTTCACTGGGCGTCTGTTTTATTAATTTTTCTAAAAGATCAGTTGCTTAGTAAATGATCTCAAAAGTTATATTGTTCTCACCAATGCAGTGCGGCACGAGGTTGACCCCAAATATGTCCGCCGATAGAAGAAGAAAAGCAGACACTTTAGCGTCCAAGTGGATAAACTATGCCGTTGCCATTGCAGTGCGAAAGCCGCACGAAGCCGGTAGCGTGGCCGAGCGGTCTAAGGCGCTGGATTAAGGCTCCAGTCTCTTCGGAGGCGTGGGTTCAAATCCCACCGCTGCCAAAGAAGGTTTTGAAGAAACCACCATCCAAGCTGTTGAGCAGCTTATACTCAACTTGCCGCCCTCTGTTGCTCTTTTCAACAGCAGCAACTTGGAAGAGTCGGCTTGACGTTTCTTCAATTCCTTCAAGTTCTCCAATATTCAAAGGGCGTAGGATGGCCCAAGCTGGCCGAACCAACGGAGAACACATCAAAAGAATGCCCAACACGCAGGCGGCCGTATAAAGCAAACCATAAAGCCGCGTCGGCCAGTCCGACGTCTTAGGAATCTAGCGCTTCTTTGTCTGCATCTGCCAATAGATGACTTGACTGAGATTCTCTAGCTCGCGTGTTACGCCCCCTTCGGTTTTGGCTAGGAATAAGAGGGGCGGGGCTTCTCGGAGGTAGTGTGGCCGAGTGGTCTAAGGCGCTGGATTTAGGCTCCAGTCTCTGTGGAGGCGTGGGTTCGAATCCCACCACTGCCAGCGAAGCTTTTGTGAAGATGTTGGCTCGGTCCATCCTTGGAAAAGCGCTGTGTTGAAAATGTCTGTGGCAAGACCTTGCGTGTACGATGTTGGTGTAGTATCAATGAACGGCAGATGTCCTTGTGGTGGGCTTTGGTTAGACTGATTTCCACATCCTCTGTGTTCACTGGGCGTCTGTTTTATTAATTTTTCTAAAAGATCAGTTGCTTAGTAAATGATCTCAAAAGTTATATTGTTCTCACCAATGCAGTGCGGCACGAGGTTGACCCCAAATATGTCCGCCGATAGAAGAAGCAAAGCAGACACTTTAGCGTCCAAGTGGATAAACTATGCCGTTGCCATTGCAGTGCGAAAGCCGCACGAAGCCGCTAGCGTGGCCGAGCGGTCTAAGGCGCTGGATTAAGGCTCCAGTCTCTTCGGAGGCGTGGGTTCAAATCCCACCGCTGCCAAAGAAGGTTTTGAAGAAACCACCATCCAAGCTGTTGAGCAGCTTATACTCAACTTGCCGCCCTCTGTTGCTCTTTTCAACAGCAGCAACTTGGAAGAGTCGGCTTGACGTTTCTTCAATTCCTTCAAGTTCTCCAATATTCAAAGGGCGTAGGATGGCCCAAGCTGGCCGAACCAACGGAGAACACATCAAAAGAATGCCCAACACGCAGGCGGCCGTATAAAGCAAACCATAAAGCCGCGTCGGCCAGTCCGACGTCTTAGGAATCTAGCGCTTCTTTGTCTGCATCTGCCAATAGATGACTTGACTGAGATTCTCTAGCTCGCGTGTTACGCCCCCTTCGGTTTTGGCTAGGAATAAGAGGGGCGGGGCTTCTCGGAGGTAGTGTGGCCGAGTGGTCTAAGGCGCTGGATTTAGGCTCCAGTCTCTGTGGAGGCGTGGGTTCGAATCCCACCACTGCCAGCGAAGCTTTTGTGAAGATGTTGGCTCGGTCCATCCTTGGAAAAGCGCTGTGTTGAAAATGTCTGTGGCAAGACCTTGCGTGTACGATGTTGGTGTAGTATCAATGAACGGCAGATGTCCTTGTGGTGGGCTTTTGTTAGACTGATTTCCACATCCTCTGTGTTCACTGGGCGTCTGTTTTATTAATTTTTCTAAAAGATCAGTTGCTTAGTAAATGATCTCAAAAGTTATATTGTTCTCACCAATGCAGTGCGGCACGAGGTTGACCCCAAATATGTCCGCCGATAGAAGAAGAAAAGCAGACACTTTAGCGTCCAAGTGGATAAAATAAGCCATTGCCATTGCAGTGCGAAAGCCAGACGAAGCCGGTAGCGTGGCCGAGCGGTCTAAGGCGCTGGATTAAGGCTCCAGTCTCTTCGGAGGCGTGGGTTCAAATCCCGCCGCTGCCAAAGAAGGTTTTGAAGAAACCACCATCCAAGCTGTTGAGCAGCTTATACTCAACTTGCCGCCCTCTGTTGCTCTTTTCAACAGCAGCAACTTGGAAGAGTCGGCTTGACGTTTCTTCAATTCCTTCAAGTTCTCCAATATTCAAAGGGCGTAGGATGGCCCAAGCTGGCCGAACCAACGGAGAACACATCAAAAGAATGCCCAACACGCAGGCGGCCGTATAAAGCAAACCATAAAGCCGCGTCGGCCAGTCCGACGTCTTAGGAATCTAGCGCTTCTTTGTCTGCATCTGCCAATAGATGACTTGACTGAGATTCTCTAGCTCGCGTGTTACGCCCCCTTCGGTTTTGGCTAGGAATAAGAGGGGCGGGGCTTCTCGGAGGTAGTGTGGCCGAGTGGTCTAAGGCGCTGGATTTAGGCTCCAGTCTCTGTGGAGGCGTGGGTTCGAATCCCACCACTGCCAGCGAAGCTTTTGTGAAGATGTTGGCTCGGTCCATCCTTGGAAAAGCGCTGTGTTGAAAATGTCTGTGGCAAGACCTTGCGTGTACGATGTTGGTGTAGTATCAATGAACGGCAGATGTCCTTGTGGTGGGCTTTTGTTAGACTGATTTCCACATCCTCTGTGTTCACTGGGCGTCTGTTTTATTAATTTTTCTAAAAGATCAGTTGCTTAGTAAATGATCTCAAAAGTTATATTGTTCTCACCAATGCAGTGCGGCACGAGGTTGACCCCAAATATGTCTGCCGATAGAAGAAGAAAAGCAGACACTTTAGCGTCCAAGTGGATAAACTATGCCGTTGCCATTGCAGTGCGAAAGCCGCACGAAGCCGGTAGCGTGGCCGAGCGGTCTAAGGCGCTGGATTAAGGCTCCAGTTTCTTCGGAGGCGTGGGTTCAAATCCCACCGCTGCCAAAGAAGGTTTTGAAGAAACCACCATCCAAGCTGTTGAGCAGCTTATACTCAACTTGCCGCCCTCTGTTGCTCTTTTCAACAGCAGCAACTTGGAAGAGTCGGCTTGACGTTTCTTCAATTCCTTCAAGTTCTCCAATATTCAAAGGGCGTAGGATGGCCCAAGCTGGCCGAACCAACGGAGAACACATCAAAAGAATGCCCAACACGCAGGCGGCCGTATAAAGCAAACCATAAAGCCGCGTCGGCCAGTCCGACGTCTTAGGAATCTAGCGCTTCTTTGTCTGCATCTGCCAATAGATGACTTGACTGAGATTCTCTAGCTCGCGTGTTACGCCCCCTTCGGTTTTGGCTAGGAATAAGAGGGGCGGGGCTTCTCGGAGGTAGTGTGGCCGAGTGGTCTAAGGCGCTGGATTTAGGCTCCAGTCTCTGTGGAGGCGTGGGTTCGAATCCCACCACTGCCAGCGAAGCTTTTGTGAAGATTTTGGCTCGGTCCATCCTTGGAAAAGCGCTGTGTTGAAAATGTCTGTGGCAAGACCTTGCGTGTACGATGTTGGTGTAGTATCAATGAACGGCAGATGTCCTTGTGGTGGGCTTTTGTTAGACTGATTTCCACATCCTCTGTGTTCACTGGGCGTCTGTTTTATTAATTTTTCTAAAAGATCAGTTGCTTAGTAAATGATCTCAAAAGTTATATTGTTCTCACCAATGCAGTGCGGCACGAGGTTGACCCCAAATATGTCCGCCGATAGAAGAAGAAAAGCAGACACTTTAGCGTCCAAGTGGATAAACTATGCCGTTGCCATTGCAGTGCGAAAGCCGCACGAAGCCGGTAGCGTGGCCGAGCGGTCTAAGGCGCTGGATTAAGGCTCCAGTCTCTTCGGAGGCGTGGGTTCAAATCCCACCGCTGCCAAAGAAGGTTTTGAAGAAACCACCATCCAAGCTGTTGAGCAGCTTATACTCAACTTGCCGCCCTCTGTTGCTCTTTTCAACAGCAGCAACTTGGAAGAGTCGGCTTGACGTTTCTTCAATTCCTTCAAGTTCTCCAATATTCAAAGGGCGTAGGATGGCCCAAGCTGGCCGAACCAACGGAGAACACATCAAAAGAATGCCCAACACGCAGGCGGCCGTATAAAGCAAACCATAAAGCCGCGTCGGCCAGTCCGACGTCTTAGGAATCTAGCGCTTCTTTGTCTGCATCTGCCAATAGATGACTTGACTGAGATTCTCTAGCTCGCGTGTTACGCCCCCTTCGGTTTTGGCTAGGAATAAGAGGGGCGGGGCTTCTCTGAGGTAGTGTGGCCGAGTGGTCTAAGGCGCTGGATTTAGGCTCCAGTCTCTGTGGAGGCGTGGGTTCGAATCCCACCACTGCCAGCGAAGCTTTTG
>NC_089802.1:18235686-18240686 GCF_029633855.1 Hoplias malabaricus
GGCCAGTCCGACGTCTTAGGAATCTAGCGCTTCTTTGTCTGCATCTGCCAATAGATGACTTGACTGAGATTCTCTAGCTCGCGTGTTACGCCCCCTTCGGTTTTGGCTAGGAATAAGAGGGGCGGGGCTTCTCGGAGGTAGTGTGGCCGAGTGGTCTAAGGCGCTGGATTTAGGCTCCAGTCTCTGTGGAGGCGTGGGTTCGAATCCCACCACTGCCAGCGAAGCTTTTGTGAAGATGTTGGCTCGGTCCATCCTTGGAAAAGCGCTGTGTTGAAAATGTCTGTGGCAAGACCTTGCGTGTACGATGTTGGTGTAGTATCAATGAACGGCAGATGTCCTTGTGGTGGGCTTTGGTTAGACTGATTTCCACATCCTCTGTGTTCACTGGGCGTCTGTTTTATTAATTTTTCTAAAAGATCAGTTGCTTAGTAAATGATCTCAAAAGTTATATTGTTCTCACCAATGCAGTGCGGCACGAGGTTGACCCCAAATATGTCCGCCGATAGAAGAAGCAAAGCAGACACTTTAGCGTCCAAGTGGATAAACTATGCCGTTGCCATTGCAGTGCGAAAGCCGCACGAAGCCGCTAGCGTGGCCGAGCGGTCTAAGGCGCTGGATTAAGGCTCCAGTCTCTTCGGAGGCGTGGGTTCAAATCCCACCGCTGCCAAAGAAGGTTTTGAAGAAACCACCATCCAAGCTGTTGAGCAGCTTATACTCAACTTGCCGCCCTCTGTTGCTCTTTTCAACAGCAGCAACTTGGAAGAGTCGGCTTGACGTTTCTTCAATTCCTTCAAGTTCTCCAATATTCAAAGGGCGTAGGATGGCCCAAGCTGGCCGAACCAACGGAGAACACATCAAAAGAATGCCCAACACGCAGGCGGCCGTATAAAGCAAACCATAAAGCCGCGTCGGCCAGTCCGACGTCTTAGGAATCTAGCGCTTCTTTGTCTGCATCTGCCAATAGATGACTTGACTGAGATTCTCTAGCTCGCGTGTTACGCCCCCTTCGGTTTTGGCTAGGAATAAGAGGGGCGGGGCTTCTCGGAGGTAGTGTGGCCGAGTGGTCTAAGGCGCTGGATTTAGGCTCCAGTCTCTGTGGAGGCGTGGGTTCGAATCCCACCACTGCCAGCGAAGCTTTTGTGAAGATGTTGGCTCGGTCCATCCTTGGAAAAGCGCTGTGTTGAAAATGTCTGTGGCAAGACCTTGCGTGTACGATGTTGGTGTAGTATCAATGAACGGCAGATGTCCTTGTGGTGGGCTTTTGTTAGACTGATTTCCACATCCTCTGTGTTCACTGGGCGTCTGTTTTATTAATTTTTCTAAAAGATCAGTTGCTTAGTAAATGATCTCAAAAGTTATATTGTTCTCACCAATGCAGTGCGGCACGAGGTTGACCCCAAATATGTCCGCCGATAGAAGAAGAAAAGCAGACACTTTAGCGTCCAAGTGGATAAAATAAGCCATTGCCATTGCAGTGCGAAAGCCAGACGAAGCCGGTAGCGTGGCCGAGCGGTCTAAGGCGCTGGATTAAGGCTCCAGTCTCTTCGGAGGCGTGGGTTCAAATCCCGCCGCTGCCAAAGAAGGTTTTGAAGAAACCACCATCCAAGCTGTTGAGCAGCTTATACTCAACTTGCCGCCCTCTGTTGCTCTTTTCAACAGCAGCAACTTGGAAGAGTCGGCTTGACGTTTCTTCAATTCCTTCAAGTTCTCCAATATTCAAAGGGCGTAGGATGGCCCAAGCTGGCCGAACCAACGGAGAACACATCAAAAGAATGCCCAACACGCAGGCGGCCGTATAAAGCAAACCATAAAGCCGCGTCGGCCAGTCCGACGTCTTAGGAATCTAGCGCTTCTTTGTCTGCATCTGCCAATAGATGACTTGACTGAGATTCTCTAGCTCGCGTGTTACGCCCCCTTCGGTTTTGGCTAGGAATAAGAGGGGCGGGGCTTCTCGGAGGTAGTGTGGCCGAGTGGTCTAAGGCGCTGGATTTAGGCTCCAGTCTCTGTGGAGGCGTGGGTTCGAATCCCACCACTGCCAGCGAAGCTTTTGTGAAGATGTTGGCTCGGTCCATCCTTGGAAAAGCGCTGTGTTGAAAATGTCTGTGGCAAGACCTTGCGTGTACGATGTTGGTGTAGTATCAATGAACGGCAGATGTCCTTGTGGTGGGCTTTTGTTAGACTGATTTCCACATCCTCTGTGTTCACTGGGCGTCTGTTTTATTAATTTTTCTAAAAGATCAGTTGCTTAGTAAATGATCTCAAAAGTTATATTGTTCTCACCAATGCAGTGCGGCACGAGGTTGACCCCAAATATGTCTGCCGATAGAAGAAGAAAAGCAGACACTTTAGCGTCCAAGTGGATAAACTATGCCGTTGCCATTGCAGTGCGAAAGCCGCACGAAGCCGGTAGCGTGGCCGAGCGGTCTAAGGCGCTGGATTAAGGCTCCAGTTTCTTCGGAGGCGTGGGTTCAAATCCCACCGCTGCCAAAGAAGGTTTTGAAGAAACCACCATCCAAGCTGTTGAGCAGCTTATACTCAACTTGCCGCCCTCTGTTGCTCTTTTCAACAGCAGCAACTTGGAAGAGTCGGCTTGACGTTTCTTCAATTCCTTCAAGTTCTCCAATATTCAAAGGGCGTAGGATGGCCCAAGCTGGCCGAACCAACGGAGAACACATCAAAAGAATGCCCAACACGCAGGCGGCCGTATAAAGCAAACCATAAAGCCGCGTCGGCCAGTCCGACGTCTTAGGAATCTAGCGCTTCTTTGTCTGCATCTGCCAATAGATGACTTGACTGAGATTCTCTAGCTCGCGTGTTACGCCCCCTTCGGTTTTGGCTAGGAATAAGAGGGGCGGGGCTTCTCGGAGGTAGTGTGGCCGAGTGGTCTAAGGCGCTGGATTTAGGCTCCAGTCTCTGTGGAGGCGTGGGTTCGAATCCCACCACTGCCAGCGAAGCTTTTGTGAAGATTTTGGCTCGGTCCATCCTTGGAAAAGCGCTGTGTTGAAAATGTCTGTGGCAAGACCTTGCGTGTACGATGTTGGTGTAGTATCAATGAACGGCAGATGTCCTTGTGGTGGGCTTTTGTTAGACTGATTTCCACATCCTCTGTGTTCACTGGGCGTCTGTTTTATTAATTTTTGTAAAAGATCAGTTGCTTAGTAAATGATCTCAAAAGTTATATTGTTCTCACCAATGCAGTGCGGCACGAGGTTGACCCCAAATATGTCCGCCGATAGAAGAAGAAAAGCAGACACTTTAGCGTCCAAGTGGATAAACTATGCCGTTGCCATTGCAGTGCGAAAACCGCACGAAGCCGGTAGCGTGGCCGAGCGGTCTAAGGCGCTGGATTAAGGCTCCAGTCTCTTCGGAGGCGTGGGTTCAAATCCCACCGCTGCCAAAGAAGGTTTTGAAGAAACCACCATCCAAGCTGTTGAGCAGCTTATACTCAACTTGCCGCCCTCTGTTGCTCTTTTCAACAGCAGCAACTTGGAAGAGTCGGCTTGACGTTTCTTCAATTCCTTCAAGTTCTCCAATATTCAAAGGGCGTAGGATGGCCCAAGCTGGCCGAACCAACGGAGAACACATCAAAAGAATGCCCAACACGCAGGCGGCCGTATAAAGCAAACCATAAAGCCGCGTCGGCCAGTCCGACGTCTTAGGAATCTAGCGCTTCTTTGTCTGCATCTGCCAATAGATGACTTGACTGAGATTCTCTAGCTCGCGTGTTACGCCCCCTTCGGTTTTGGCTAGGAATAAGAGGGGCGGGGCTTCTCTGAGGTAGTGTGGCCGAGTGGTCTAAGGCGCTGGATTTAGGCTCCAGTCTCTGTGGAGGCGTGGGTTCGAATCCCACCACTGCCAGCGAAGCTTTTGTGAAGATGTTGGCTCGGTCCATCCTTGGAAAAGCGCTGTGTTGAAAATGTCTGTGGCAAGACCTTGCGTGTACGATGTTGGTGTAGTATCAATAAACGGCAGATGTCCTTGTGGTGGGCTTTTGTTAGACTGATTTCCACATCCTCTGTGTTCACTGGGCGTCTGTTTTATTAATTTTTCTAAAAGATCAGTTGCTTAGTAAATGATCTCAAAAGTTATATTGTTCTCACCAATGCAGTGCGGCACGAGGTTGACCCCAAATATGTCCGCCGATAGAAGAAGAAAAGCAGACACTTTAGCGTCCAAGTGGATAAACTATGCCGTTGCCATTGCAGTGCGAAAGCCGCACGAAGCCGGTAGCGTGGCCGAGCGGTCTAAGGCGCTGGATTAAGGCTCCAGTCTCTTCGGAGGCGTGGGTTCAAATCCCACCGCTGCCAAAGAAGGTTTTGAAGAAACCACCATCCAAGCTGTTGAGCAGCTTATACTCAACTTGCCGCCCTCTGTTGCTCTTTTCAACAGCAGCAACTTGGAAGAGTCGGCTTGACGTTTCTTCAATTCCTTCAAGTTCTCCAATATTCAAAGGGCGTAGGATGGCCCAAGCTGGCCGAACCAACGGAGAACACATCAAAAGAATGCCCAACACGCAGGCGGCCGTATAAAGCAAACCATAAAGCCGCGTCGGCCAGTCCGACGTCTTAGGAATCTAGCGCTTCTTTGTCTGCATCTGCCAATAGATGACTTGACTGAGATTCTCTAGCTCGCGTGTTACGCCCCCTTCGGTTTTGGCTAGGAATAAGAGGGGCGGGGCTTCTCGGAGGTAGTGTGGCCGAGTGGTCTAAGGCGCTGGATTTAGGCTCCAGTCTCTGTGGAGGCGTGGGTTCGAATCCCACCACTGCCAGCGAAGCTTTTGTGAAGATGTTGGCTCGGTCCATCCTTGGAAAAGCGCTGTGTTGAAAATGTCTGTGGCAAGACCTTGCGTGTACGATGTTGGTGTAGTATCAATGAACGGCAGATGTCCTTGTGGTGGGCTTTGGTTAGACTGATTTCCACATCCTCTGTGTTCACTGGGCGTCTGTTTTATTAATTTTTCTAAAAGATCAGTTGCTTAGTAAATGATCTCAAAAGTTATA